>NC_060139.1:286895928-287198959 GCF_021461385.2 Schistocerca piceifrons | reverse complement strand
GGAGAACTTGAGGCAGAACGGGATAGCGGGGCACAATGGGAAATTGCTCTTTTCTAGACTGGACAATGTTGCATCCTGTTGTATGGGCATGTAACTATTTCTCCGAATGGAAGGGAAGTGAGGGCAGCCATTCTGATTTAGTTTGAAGTGCGAGATCTAAGTGAATTGTTGTCCATCACGTTACCGCATGCGTTGTTCTAACGTTTGGTGAATTTCAACGCCAGGTAAGCTGTTAATTGTTAATTGTATACCCTAAAATGACACATTCCCTTAAAGTGCATGCCATTTGTTATACTTTAGTTATTTAATGCGTTTAAATACGTCAGTTACTACACTCCATAAAAGTTGTTAACCTCAAAAGTGCTCTTGGGGCGGAACGAGACGGGGCAGAATGGGATAGTATCCCGTTCCGCCCCGTCATATTTTGATGCAAGTAGAAAGCAAACCCAGCCTGGATGTTCATGGATGACGGACTCTCATAACCAGCAATGTTCGCCGATCAACTCAGCTTTCCAGATATCGCCCGAGGTTGTCATTCCAGTCCCACTAGTCTGTCAAAATACTCGGCGGACTACAAGACGAAAAGGAAAAGCCGTCGTATTAACAGATTTTCCTTATAAGAAGGAACTGCAGAATGCTGTCGCACGTAAAGTAGGCCTACAGAAAGGAGGAGGGTGCACAAATATAAACAATGTCAGGACAGAGACGTCAGGTGCAAAGCAACTTAAGACAAAAATATCAAACTGTACACCCAAAGAAACCAAAACAGAGGACATCAAAGACCTTAAGAAAAATACAAGGAAGAAGATGATGGGGAAGGGAGAATCAAAAGAGAGAGGATGCTGAGTGTCTCTACTGTGGGGACTTCTACTCCTTTTCTAATGACGGCTGGGTCACATGCCACAATGGGAACACAATTCGTGTGCTGGCATAGACAGTGAAGATGAAGGGGAAATACTGATTTGTGACTATTGTCGAAAGGGCTAGTAGTTAGTGGTTTGGTGGTTATTAAGCATTGTACATATTTCAGAATGATATTAAAATATTTTCTTATTTTGAAGAATGACTTTTTAATTGTTTAAATTACACATTCCTTAGTCTGAATTGCCTGTTATACAAAATTTTGTCATAGTTTAATACGATATTCGTAATTCAAATTCAACGTTTATGCAATAATTTAACAAAAAATACCCTTATCCCATTCTGCCCCGTGGGTGGGGCGGAACGGGAAATATGCAAGACTTTCTTTGAAAAATTGTAAAAAATGCAAAATGTATTGTTTTAAGTGATTTTAAGATAAAGTACATTAGTTTACAGTACAAGGTGTTTTTTTATCACTTTAAGAAGTGTTTCCTTGTGTTCCCTTATTTTATAGAAATTGTTAAACATTAAGTATCCCATTCCGCCCTGAGTTCCCCTACTGTTACATCCCATGTAGGATGAAAATGAAACTTTAATCATGTGGGATCATTGCTCCAGGTTCTGAATTTTACGTCACTTGAAGAAAATCAGCCTATCGTACACAGACTCATGGTTCGCATTTGTGAGTGCAACATACTACGCGTGAGCAGACGAAAAGTCTAGTAAAATTTGTGTACACCGTCAGAGATGCAGCGGTGATTTACTGCTGTGAGTGTTGTCATTAAATAACTTCCAATATGCTACTCCGGGCGGGTGTGAAATGAATGTGCGCAACCAAAAATAATAAACGCAAAATGAAGATTTGGCCCTGTCTGACTACCCCCTGAAGCAGATCTTAGGTTCTCTTAATTCTATAAATTACAATCTAAACATAAATGAATGACGAAGGAAACTAATCCTACTAAATGATAAACTTGCTCCTGCTTGTATATTTATTGTAGATTAAAAAAAGCCTTCATATTAAAAAGTTTACATTTCCTAAGTAAAATTACTAATCAGTTGCCTAACTCTGCCCCTTAGTATGACTGCGTGATCTAATATCTATAACGCGGAATGACTGACATCATCTACGTACCAAACACTAGAAGACATTACTTTCAAAGATGATCTATGGCGGCGTGGAACCCCAGTGGAAATAAACTAACATGATCACAGCTGTTTAGTTTTATAGCCCTAATACGCCAAGGTAATTTGCGATATCACCGTATATAGTGCGTCAAATGCGTCGAAGTGATGGTTCTCGTAGTCGTCTGCGACGATGGAAGAACTCCAGCCACAGCTAAACTTTTTCAAACACTAGGACGGCAGAAGGCGGTCGTCTGACTAATATACTCTAATGCTGTCTGCTCCTCTCTGTGTTCTACAGACGAGAAACGCGAACTCCCGGCCACAAGGACGGAGTTCAGATAACGTCTCAATGTAAGTATAGGCAGAGGAAGTGCTCTCAATTGCTGAACGCTGCGTACTCAACGACGACTTCCAACCCGGAGGTGATGATGATGATGATGATGATAAAGTCCCATACTCCTTGTCGATGCGGGAGACCCACACCGCTGTACTAGGCAAGATCCTAACGGAGGTGGTTTGCCATTGCCTTCCTCCCGGAGGTGAAGTCCACAATTGGATAGGTTGGCAACAGTACAGTGCCTAACTGTTCTATCAACTCTCCTGAGAGCAAAGACAGCAAGTCCGTCCATACCACGGGCGCTTACAGCGAAGACCTCATTTCTCCAGCGCTGGCTTCTCAGCAAGGCTTGGCTCCCCACCATCGTAATTCCGAAAACGAATCATATCCCAAAACCACGGAATATTCTCCCTCTCTACAGATTCTTCCGAACGCCGACCAACCATATTTTAGTCTTTTGTCGTCCAGCGCGGAAAGTTTGCGAGGAAAAACATATACTCGTACAATGGTACGCTTCTGAGTAAAAATCCTTGGAAGTAACCCAGCCTGCATGGTTTCTAAGGTGCCGCTTCTTCTGTCCTCTCACCTGCTTAGAAGATTTTCGGCGTTTCCGAAGTATAATCCTTCCGGTTCGGCAACAATAACGGCTGGTCGCGACTCTATTGTGCTCCAGCGCTTAGATGCTACTATGACCGTCTTGCTATTTCCTGTGTTTCAGCAGGATCAACACACCCAGGGTTTCAGTTCCGTCTGCCGTTTCATTTCCACTGTCGTTCCAACCTCTATTAGTATGATAATAAAGACACTCCGTCACCTTTCACGCAATAAGCGTTAACAATTACAGTATAACCTCGTTTGCGCGAACTCGCATGAGACGAACTCCTGGTTAACGCGAAAAAAATATTTGTCCCGCCAGGAATACATTAGTTCTTATGGTATGCTCTATCGGTTAACACGAATTTCGGTTAAGGAGAATTGCGAGCTGTCTTTCTGTTCCTAGCGTAATTAAATTTCCCTGTAACACAAACTTTCGACCTTAGAGTATTCTAAAGCGTAATTTTTTTCCGAAATGAATGTAGGAAATGTAGCTACAAAGCTAATTATACTTATTGTTGACTCGTTTTTAACGTATTGTACATTGTAAGACATTCAATAATGCGTGCAGCAGCATTTAGGAACGTACTCAGTGCCAGATTCGACAGGTGTTCTGTTAGTCGTAGCCGTATCGAGTTGGAATACTGAATAAAAACTACAGTTACAACCGGTACCATAGCACGCGAAAATGGCAAAGAGGAAACCGACAGCTCTAAATGTACAGTTAAACCTTAAGATTCTAGATGAAGTGGACCGTGGTACCAAGAAAACAGAAATTGCAGAGCAGTTTGGAATGAGACGTTGCTGCTAGAATGGTTCAATCATATGAGTGCATCTAACATACCTTTAACGGCCCTGTGATTCAGTCAAAAGCAAATGATATTGCTAAAGTTATGGGCATCGAAGACTGCCATTGTTCTGCTGGTTGGTTGTATCGGTTCCAAAAGAGACATTCAATTTCATCTGTACAAATTTGTGGTGAACTAAATAAAGTTGATGAAGAAAGTGTGAACAGCTAGTTGCATGAATTCAACCGAGTGAGGGAAAAGTATGCCTCGTGTGATGTGTTAAACATTGATGAAACTGATTTTTCTACAATCTTTTTCCAGATCACACCCTGGGGATAAAAGGTAAAAAGTGTCACGGTGGAGCACGAAGCAAACAACGTGTGACTGTTGCACTGTACTGTAATGCTGACGGCAGTGAGAAGTTTCGTCCCTGGGTTATCGGTAAATCCGAGAAACCACGTTGTTTTAAAAACATAAATATGGACACTTTACCTTGCATCTACTCTCACCACAAGAAAGCTTGGATCGATGGCACATCATTTCGCAAGTGGCTTCATCGTTTCAACAGTCGAATAGTTGTTCAAAATAGACATGTTCTTCTCACATTGGACAGATGAACTGCCCATAACGTTCATGATCTGAACCTATCCAACATAAAGGTTCAGTTTTTTCCACCCAACGCCACAAGCCGGCTTCAGTCTTTGGACCAAGGCATAATCTCTCTCATAAAGAGAGCTTATCGTAAGCGACTTGTAAGAGCTGCAATTCGTGCTGCTGAAAACAATAGTGCAACCCCAAATTGAATACTGCTTGGCGCAATTAAAGCCATCTCAGCAGCCTGGAACTCAGTATCGCCACATCATATAGGGAAGTGCTTTAACAGAGCTTGGAGACATAGCAACACTGAAGATGTCCACGAGTTAGAAGATGCCACTTCACCTGATGAACGGGCAGCTTTGCAGGACGTTGCGAACCTTGAGATTAGTTTCGAAGAATTCATTAGTGTGGACGACGATGTTGCAGTATGAGCTTCTACGGAATCGGATGTGCCAAAAGCTGTGAACGAGGTACAAGAAGGGCCATCAGAAAAAAGTGAAGAGGAAGAGAATACCGATACCATTTCACCTACCCGCCAGGAGATGTTTACAGCCTTGGACTGTTTATAACGGTTCGCTTCATCCGACGTCGGTGCTGGGTTTACGTACGCTATCATTAGAATTGGTTCTGAAATTACAAAATATTATCGTTCCCATGAACGTCAGCGAACCATGACCGAATTTTTTCCAAGAAAGTAACGTTCATAATTTGTGAGTACTTGGATTTTACAATCACTTCATAGTGTTATAAGTCTACAATAATGTGATTGATAGTGTAGGGTATTACACATTAGTGTACTGCTGTACATATATACTTATTGAAATCTCTGTTTTTCACTTAACACGATTTTTTTTAACACGAACTCCTCATTTTTCGGTCCCTTCGGATTCGTGCTACCGAAGTTTTACTGTATTTACAAGGCGTACGTGACAATGTCAGTCTGCTTTAAATACTCATATATACGATGTACTACTATCAAATAATACCTAATGTGATTGTAGATAACGGGAAAGTATGTGGATGAGTTCTTGTAAGGTGCGAAATTATAGCCACCTTACAAACTTAGCAGAAAGATGACTAAGGTTAGAGTTTGGGGTCCTGTCGATGTCGGTACCATCAGAGACGGAACGATAGGACAAACTGATAGGAGAGGGGACACGAAACCGGTCTTGCTAACAGACGAAAACTCGTCAGCTGTCGCAAGCAGCTTACATAAACCGCAGAACACCTGGTCTAGGGTTGCTCCTGCAGAATTGGACTGCAGTGCGTCAACCACTGAGCAGCGTCAGTGGAGAGGCGTCTTGCAGCGAGCGCAGTTGAATCGTTACGTGAATCTCATAGCGCGGAACACAAACACAGCGTAAGAATACCGAAGGAGTTGCGGCTTATCGAGGAGGGTAGCCGCTTAGCAAACAGTCAAAACAAACGTGACGGCCATCGTTGGATATTGCGTGCCTGTCTCCCCTCTTTACTGATTCAGATGAAGCAAGGAGATTGAGAAGGTTCAAAACCGAAACGCTGTGAACATATCCTGTCACAATGAGAATCATAAGTTGAAAGGTTACGGTTTTATAGTTACTGAATTGCTAGCTGGAATATCCTAGGAGTGTTGAAGAATACTGCCCTCAGAGTGTTCAACTAGCATCTACATCAACATCGGTGTATGGCGGAGGGTACTTTGAGTACCTCTATCGGTTCTCCCTTCTATTCCAGTCTCGTATTGTTCGTGGAAAGAAAGATTTTCGGTATGTCTCTGTGTGGGCTCTAATCTCTCTGATTTTATCCTCATGGTCTCCTCGCGAAATTTACGTAGGAGGTAGCAATATACTGCTTGACTCATCGGTGAAGGTAGCAGAGTCTTCCACTGGAGTTTATCTACCATATACGTATCGCTTTCGTGATTACTAAATGATCCTGTAACGAAGCGCGCTGCTCTCTGTTGGATCTTCTCTATCTCTTCTATCAACCCTATCTGGCACGGATCCCACACTGGTGAGCAGTATTTAAGCAGTGGGCGAACAAGAGTGCTGTAACCCACTTCTTTTGTTTTCGGATTGCATTTCCTTAGGTTTCTTCCAATGAATCTCAGTTTGGCATCTGCTTTACCGACTATCAACTTTATATGATCATTCCATTTTAAATCACTCCTAATGCGTTCTCCCAGATAATTTATGGAATTAAGTGCTTCCAGTTGCTGACCTGCTATATTCTAGCTAGACGATAAAGGATCTTTCTTTCTATGTATTCGCAGCACATTACACTTGTCTACATTGAGATTCAATTACCATTCCCTGCACCATGCGTCAATTCGTTGCAGATCCTCTTGCATTTCAGTACAATTTTCCATTGTTACAACCTTTCGATATACTACAGCATCATCCGCAAAAAGCCTCAGTGAACTTCCGATGTTATCCACAAGGTCATTTTTGTATATTGTCAACAGCAACGGTCCTACGACACTCCTCTGCGACACACCTGAAATCGCTCTTACTTCGGAAGACATCTCTTCATGAGAATGACATGCGGCGTTCTGTTATCTAGGAACTCTTCAATCCAATCACACAACTGGTCTGATAGTCTATATGCTCTTACTTTGTTCATTAAAACGACTGTGGGGAACTGTATCAAACGCCTTGCGGAAGTCAAGAAACTTGGCATCCACCTGGGAACCCGTGTCTATGGCCCTCTGAGTCTCGTGGACGAATACCGAGAGCTGGGTTTCACACGATCGTCTTTTTCGAAACCCATGCTGATTCCTAAATAGCAGATTTCTAGTCTCCAGAAAAGTCATTATACTCGAACATAATACGTGTTCCAAAATCCTACAACTGATCGACGCTAGAGATATAGGTCTATAGCTCTGCACATCTGTTCGACGTCCCTTCTTGAAAACAGGGATGACCTGTGCCTTTTTCCAATCCTTCAGAATGCTACGCTCTTCTAGAGACCTACGGTACACCGCTGCAAGAAGAGGGGGCAAGTTCCTTCGCGTACTCTGTGTAAAATCGAACTGGTATCCCATCAGGTCCAGCGGCCTTTCCTCTTTTGAGCGATTTTAATTGTTTTTCTATCCCTCTGTCATCTAAGAACGTCAATAAACGATCTTCGGAAATTTCCATTAAAGACTTCTAGACCTTGTAGAAGGGAGTGAGTACATAAAATTTTGAATAAGACGCCATGTCCGTAAACGTACCGTTTCATTCCAGTCCTGCTTGAGGAACTGAATTAGGTGCAGGCAGCACAATTATTAGGTAACACTTCGAAAGGAAATATAATGAAATATCCATTTATCACATTTTATCCGAAGTTTAACTTACGAGGCTCCTGTAGAGACAGGGGAAGATCTGCTGACACGAGATCTGGCCGCTGCACTGGAAACTGAAGGGATACCAGGTGGCTTGGACTGTGTGTACCAGAACACGCTTCGTAGGAACAGTGTCTGTAAAAACGTTTGTCATCTCTACTTACAGTATGCTGGGTTCTTTTTTGTTTTGGAATACTGTAAACACAAAATGTTTAAGTGTTAATACAAAAAAATGTGCTAAAATGATAAGTGGGTGTTAAGTTACCTCTCCTTTCGAATTGTTACCTAATAATTGTACTGCGTCACGCTAAATTCAGTTCCTCAAGCAGATGTAGATGAGTTAAGCATCTGAACTGAAACCGTCGTAGAACGGAAACAGCACCTTTTCGGACATGGGTTCCTATTGAAAATATTACATAGTCACTTTACAAGTCCTAGAAGTTTGTACAGGGAATTTCCGAATACCATGTATAAATGTGTGAATACAATGTGCATAGCGTGCAAACCTACAGGAATATACACTGTGTACCAAACGAGGAAGGATACGCAACAGACTGCAGATTATAAGCATATTAATTCAGCATTCGAAGAGAGGCGATTTGATTCTGCCTCGGGGAAATGTACCGTATGTGGTCCCTGGATCAGCTGCTCATCGACTCGCCTTGTGGGGCTGGAAACTATCTGTGATAAAAATACTGGACTAAGCAGCTAGCAATGCTAGCCATGAAACTTCCTGGCAGATTAAAATTGTGTGCCGTACCGGGTCTCGAACTTGGGGCCTTTGGCTTTCGCGAGTAAGTACTCTATCGACTATTTTTTGGTTTTGTTTTTCATACCATGTAACAACGATTGCGAAGGAGTCCCATGAATAGGACTACCGCATCCGGCACTCCATTTAATTACATTATAGTGTTTTGTCCGCCTTGCAAAAGTTAGTCAAATACGAAAGCCAGCTAGTGGTCCTGACTGGCCTATCCAAACACGGCTGACGAACAATTCTCCAAGCTTAAAGCTAAAAGAAGCTTATTGCGTTTTCCTGATGACAGCTTTCTCACGCGAAATTCCTTAAAACCATACGTAGTTTTCACCAGGTTTCCTGTGTACTCAAATTCTTTTTCACGGCCAGAGTAGATGATAAATTGTACACTGCTATCTCCACCCATCTTGATTAGATTATATTAGATTTGCTTTTCGTTCCAGTGGACGCATAGGAAATACTCCAGGATCTAGAGGCTGTTACAAAAACAAGAATAAACAAAGAGTTTTTACAAAGAAAAGCGAATATGCTTATATACTTTCCACACAGTCCAAGTGAAATGATAGTCATGGATGTGGAATAAGCAAAAAAAAAAAGTTAAACATATTTTCATTTAGAGGGTAGTAAATAACTTCAGAAAACAAGTAAATGGTCAATACACTCTGATGCATATGATGATTCTTAGGCTATTGTAGCCTTGCATCATCAAATACAAAGATCATTATACAGCATTTATTTACAATGATCACACTACTGAACAGAATTTGTACAGAAGTCAGATAGTACTAAAACTCTCATTATTTGATGTTATTACTAACATATTCTCAGCATTTGGTTCTATTTAGAAATTAGTCAACACAGCAGAAGGAGATGACCACCAATAAATCCTTGACGTTCCTCTAAACCTGAACTTAATCAGTTGTCAAACTTTTTATGGCTGCTGGAAAGTTATTAAAAACCTGTATTCCTGAATAAGGAAGACAGTTTTTTCGACCAAAGCAAGTGACTTTAAACCTACGTGAGGATTATTCTTATTTCTATTAATGATTTCGTTGACTGAGGAGTTGATTTAAAAAGGATATATATTTTTAATGAGAACTTTCATTAAGGAATATGTACGTTGGAAAGCAGCAGTAAATATCCCTAGTTCCCAGAAGTGCCTCTGTAGGTTGTTCTTGAGTTCACACCTAAATAATTCTAATTTTCGACCCAGAAAACGTAAGCAACTTTATTCTCGCTTGGCTTTACCAACGGCCACAATATTGCTGATAGACCCTGTAAATAGGATCGAACAGCTGCACTTGGTCCAGAGACTGTCTGTACATAATAAACTAATGTCCGGTGGAAACCGACAAAAGGGAAATAGAAAACTGACTCGTCGCCACGTCGTTTGTAATCTCAGCAAAGGAAAAGACGCTGGAAGATAACACTGGACGCCAGTTTCTGAAAAAAATGTTCGTTACGAGTAGTGCCAAACAAGAAATTTAATTCTTTGCCGTAGTCCATAAAGGAAGAGTGGGAAAAGCAAAGTACACTCAATTATACCTATATAATAGCCTCACTTTTGTTATTAATTTAATTTGTCAACACTAATAATTTTTTTTTCATCAACTTCCGCTAATGACCAACAGGTATGATCACACATATTTAAGTCTTACTTTACTCAACTCACAAATAGAAATACCATTTTTTTTTTTTTTTTTTTTTTTTTTGCTAACTGTAAGATATTTATTACCCGTGGTCTAGGGGCAGCAATAATCACTATTGGCGGCCGAAGACTTCCGGCATAAAAAGTTACCTTTATTTTGCCAACGACCTTGTCAAAGAGGGCAGAGGAGCGGACAGAGGTTCAGGCACTCTCTTGTCCTAGGGGTGGGAAATTGCCCCTAAAGGCATAAGAATCAGCAATGATCAACGGCATGAGGATGCAGAGGCAATGGAAGCCACTGCATTAAAGACACGTAACGTGTATCCACAGGACATGTGGCCTGTAATTGAAGAAGTATCATGATGATCTCTCCATTGGCAAAAGATTCCGGAATAGCCTATTCGGGTCTCCGGGAGGGGACTGCCAATGGGGAGGTTGTTGTTGTTGTTGTTGTGGTCTTCAGTCCTGAGACTGGTTTGATGCAGCTCTCCATGCTACTCTATCCTGTGCAAGCTTTTTCATCTCCCAATACCTACTGCAACCTACATCCTTCTGAATCTGCTTAGTGTATTCATCTCTTGGTCTCCCCCTACGATTTTTACCCTCCACGCTGCCCTCCAATACTAAATTGGTGATCCCTTGATGCCTCAGAACATGTCCTACCAACCGATCCCTTCTTCTGGTCAAGTTGTGCCACAAACTTCTCTTCTCCCCAATCCTATTCAATACTTCCTCATTAGTTATGTGATCTACCCATCTAATCTTCAGCATTCTTCTGTAGCACCACATTTCGAAAGCTTCTATTCTCTTCTTGTCCAAACTATTTATCGTCCATGTTTCACTTCCATACATGGCTACACTCCATACGAATACTTTCAGAAATGACTTCCTGACACTTAAATCAATACTGGATGTTAACAAATTTCTCTTCTTCAGAAACGCTTTCCTTGCCATTGCCAGCCTACATTTTATATCCTCTCTACTTCGACCATCATCAGTTATTTTGCTCCCCAAATAACAAAACTCCTTTACTACTTTAAGTGCCTCATTTCCTAATCTAATTCCCTCAGCATCACCCGACTTAATTAGACTACATTCCATTATCCTTGTTTTGCTTTTGTTGATGTTCATCTTATATCCTCCTTTCAAGACACTGTCCATTCCATTCAACTGCTCTTCCAAGTCCTTTGCTGTCTCTGACAGAATTACAATGTCATCGGCGAACCTCAATGTTTTTATTTCTTCTCCATGAATTTTAATACCTACTCCGAATTTTTCTTTTGTTTCCTTTACTGCTTGCTCAATATACAGATTGAACAACATCGGGGACAGGCTACAACCCTGTCTTACTCCCTTCCCAACCACTGCTTCCCTTTCATGTCCCTCGACTCTTATAACTGCCATCTGGTTTCTGTACAAATTGTAAATAGCCTTTCGCTCCCTGTATTTTACCCCTGCCACCTTTAGAATTTGAAAGAGAGTATTCCAGTCAACATTGTCAAAAGCTTTCTCTAAGTCTACAAATGCTAGAAACGTAGGTTTGCCTTTCCTTAATCTTTCTTCTAAGATAAGTCGTAAGGTCAGTATTGCCTCACGTGTTCCAGTGTTTCTACGGAATCCAAACTGATCTTCCCCGAGGTCGGCTTCTACTAGTTTTTCCATTCGTCTGTAAAGAATTCGTATTAGTATTTTGCAGCTGTGACTTATTAAGCTGATAGTTCGGTAATTTTCACATCTGTCAACACCTGCTTTCTTTGGGATTGGAATTATTATATTCTTCTTGAAGTCTGAGGGTATTTCGCCTGTTTCATACATCTTGCTCACCAGATGGTAGAGTTTTGTCAGGACTGGCTCTCCCACGGCCGTCAGTAGTTCCAATGGAATATTGTCTACTCCGGAGGCCTTGTTTCGACTGAGGTCTTTCAGTGCTCTGTCAAACTCTTCACGCAGTATCGTATCTCCAATTTCATCTTCATCTACATCCTTTTCCATTTCCATAATATTGTTCTCAAGTACATCGCCCTTGTATAGACCCTCTATATACTCCTTCCACCTTTCTGCTTTCCCTTCTTTGCTTAGAACTGGGTTTCCATCTGAACTCTTGATATTCATACAAGTCGTTCTCTTATCTCCAAAGGTCTCTTTAATTTTCCTGTAGGCGGTATCTATCTTACCCCTAGTGAGATAGGCCTCTACATCCTTACATTTGTCCTCTAGCCATTCCTGCTTAGCCATTTTGCACTTCCTGTCGATCTCATTTTTGAGACGTTTGTATTCCTTTTTGCCTGTTTCACTTACTGCATTTTTATATTTTCTCCTTTCATCAATTAAATTCAATATTTCTTCTGTTACCCAAGGATTTCTACTAGCCCTCGTCTTTATACCTACTTGATCCTCTGCTGCCTTCACTACTTCATCCCTCAAAGCTACCCATTCTTCTTCTACTGTATTTATTTCCCCCATTCCTGTCAATTGCTCCCTTATGCTCTCCCTGAATCTCTGTACAACCTCTGGTTCTTTTAGTTTATCCAGGTCCCATCTCCTTAAATTCCCACCTTTTTGCAGTTTCTTCAGTTTTAATCTACAGGTCATAACCAATAGATTGTGGTCAGAGTCCATATCTGCCCCTGGAAATGTCTTACAATTTAAAACCTGGTTCCTAAATCTCTGTCTTACCATTATATAATCTATCTGATACCTTTTAGTATCTCCAGGGTTCTTCCATGTATACAACCTTCTTTCATGATTCTTAAACCAAGTGTTAGTTATGATTATGTTGTGCTCTGTGCAAAATTCTACCAGGCGGCTTCCTCTTTCATTTCTGTCCCCCAATCCATATTCACCTACTATGTTTCCTTCTCTCCCTTTTCCTACACTCGAATTCCAGTCACCCATGACTATTAAATTTTCGTCTCCCTTCACAATCTGAATAATTTCTTTTATTTCATCATACATTTCTTCAATTTCTTCGTCATCTGCAGAGCTAGTTGGCATATAAACTTGTACTACTGTAGTAGGTGTGGGCTTCGTATCTATCTTGGCCACAATAATGCGTTCACTATGCTGTTTGTAGTAGCTTACCCGCATTCCTATTTTCCTATTCATTATTAAACCTACTCCTGCATTACCCCTATTTGATTTTGTGTTTATAACCCTGTAGTCACCTGACCAGAAGTCTTGTTCCTCCTGCCACCGAACTTCACTAATTCCCACTATATCTAACTTCAACCTATCCATTTCCCTTTTTAAATTTTCTAACCTACCTGCCCGATTAAGGGATCTGACATTCCACGCTCCGATCCGTAGAATGCCAGTTTTCTTTCTCCTGATAACAACATCCTCCTGAGTAGTCCCCGCCCGGAGATCCGAATGGGGGACTATTTTACCTCCGGAATATTTTACCCAAGAGGACGCCATCATCATGTAATCATACAGTAAAGCTGCATGCCCTCGGGAAAAATTACAGCTGTAGTTTCCCCTTGCTTTCAGCCGTTCGCAGTACCAGCACAGCAAGGCCGTTTTGGTTATTGTTACAAGGCCAGATCAGTCAATCATCCAGACTGTTGCCCTTGCAACTACTGAAAAGGCTGCTGCCCCTCTTCAGGAACCACACGTTTGTCTGGCCTCTCAACAGATACCCCTCCGTTGTGGTTGCACCTACGGTACGGCTATCTGTATCGCTGAGGCACGCAAGCCTCCCCACCAACGGCAAGGTCCATGGTTCATGGGGAGGTTACCATGAGAAAAAGATTGAATAATCAAAGGAAGGATAACGTTCTACGAGTCGGGGAGTGGAATATGAGAAACTTGAACGTGGTAAGGAAACTAGAAAATCTGAAAAGGGAAATGCAAAGGCTCAGTCTAGATAAAGTAGGGGTCAGTGAAGTGAAACTGAAAGAAGACAAGGATTTGTGGTCAGATGAGTACAGCATAATATCAACAGCAGCAGAAAATGGTACAACGGGAGTAGGATTCGTTATGAATAGGAGGGTAGGGCAGAGAAAATGTGTTACTGTGAACAGGTCAGTGACAGGGTCGTTCTTATCAGAATCGACAGCAAACTAACACCGACAACGATCGTACAGGTATACATGCCCACGTCCCAAGCTGAAGATGAAGAGTTAGAGAAAGTGCATGAGGATGTTGAAAGGGTAATACAGCATGTAAATGGAGATGAATACCTAATAGTCAACGGGGTCTGGAATGCAGTTGTAAGGGATGGAGTAGAAGAAAAGGTTACAGGAAAATATGGGCTTGGGACAAGGAATGAGAAACGAGAAAGACTAATTGAGTTCTGTAACAAGTTTCAGCTAGTAACAGCGAATACCCTGTTCAAGAATCACAAGAGGAGGAGGTATACTTGGAAAAGGCCTGGTGATAAGGGAAGATTTCAGTTAGATTACATCATAGTCAGACAGAGATTCCGAAATCAGATACTGGATTGTAAGGCGTACCCAGGAGCAGATATAGACTCAGATCACAATATAGTAGTGATGAAGAGTAGGCTGAAGTTCAAGACATTAGTCAGGAAGAATCAATACGCAAAGGAGTGGGATACGGAAGTACTAAGGAATGACGAGATACGCTTGAAGTTCTTTAAGGCTTTAGATACAGCAATAAGGAAGAGTTCAGTAAGCAGTACAGTTGAAGAGGAATGGACATCTCTAAAAATAGCCATTACAGAAGTTGGGAACTGCGAAGAAACCATGGGTAACAAAAGAAATACTTCAGTAGATCGATGAAAGGAGAAACTACAAAACTGTTCTGGTAAACTCAGAAATACAAGTCGTTGAGGAATGAAATAAATAGGAAGTACAGGGGAGCTAAGACGAAATGGCTGCAGGAAAAATTTGAAGACATCAAAAAAGAAATTATTGTCGGAAGGACAGACTCAACATACAGGAAAGTCAAAACAACCTTCCGTGACATTAAAAGAAGGCTGGTAACATTAAGAGTACAACGGGGATTCCACTGTTAAATGCAGAGGATAGAGCGGATAGGTGGAAAGAATACACTGAAAGCCTCTATGAAGGGGAAGATTTGTCTGATGTTACAGAGGAAGAAACAGGAGTCGATTTAGAAGTGATAGGGGATCCAGTATTAGAATCAGAATTTAAAAGAGCTTTGGAGGACTTAAGTTCAAATAAGTCAGAAGGAATAGATAACATTCCATCAGAATTTCTAAAGTCGTTGGGGGAAGTGGTGACAAAACGACTATTCACGTTGGTGTGTAGGATGTATAAGTCTGGCGACGTACCATCAGACTTTCGGAAAAAGTATCATCCACACAATTCCGAATACGGCAAGAGCCGACAAGTGCGAGAATTATCGTACACTCAGCTTAACAGCTCATGCATCCAAATTGCTTACAAGAATAATATACAGAAAAATGGAAAATAAAATTGAGGATGCGCTAGATGAAGATCAGTTTGTCTTTAGGAAAAGTAAAGGCACGAGAGAGGCAATTCTGACGTTGCGGTTAATAATGGAAGCAAGGTTAAAGAAAAACCAAGACATGTTCATAGGATTTGTCGACCTGGGAAAAAAGCGTTCTACAACGTAAAATGGTGCAAGATGTTCGAAATTCTGAAAAAATAGGGGTAAGCTATAGGGAGAGACGGCTCATATACAATATGTACAACAGCCAAGACGGAATAATAAGAGTGGACGACCAAGAACGAAGTGCTCGTATTAAAAAGGGTGTAAGACAAGGTTGTAGCCTTTCTCCCCTACTGTTCAATCTGTACATCGAGGAAGCAATGATGGAAATAAAAGTTCAGGAGTGGAATTAAAATTCAAGGTGAAAGGAAATCAATGATACGATTCGCTGATGACATTGCTATCCTGAGTGAAAGTGAAGAAGAATTACATGATCTTCTGAACGGAATGAACAGTCTAATGAGTACACCGTAAGGATTGAGAGTAAATCGAAGAAAGACGAAGGTAATGAGAAGTATTAGAAATGAGAACAGCGAGAAACTAAACATCAGGATTGATGGTCACGAAGTAGATGAAGGTAAGGAAATCTGCTAGCTAGGCAGTAAAATAACCAATGACGGACAGAGCAAGGAGGACATCAAAAGCAGACTAGTTATGGTAGGAACGAGATTCCTGGCCAAGAGAAGTCTTCTAACATCAAATATGGGCCTTAATTTGAGGAAGAAATTTCTGAGAATATACAGCTGGAGTACAGCAATGCATGTTAGTGAAACATGGACTATGGGAAAACCGGAACAGAAGAGAATCGAAGCATTTGAGACGTGGTGCTACAGACGAATGCTGAATGTTAAGTGGACTGATAACGTAAGGAATGAGGGAGTTCTACGCAGAATCGGAGAGGAAAGGAATATGTGGAAAACACCGATGAGGAGAAGAGACAGGATGATAGGACATCCAGCTGTAGAGGGCAGAACTATAGAGGACGACAGAGATTGGAATACATCTACAAAATAATTGAGGACATAGGTTGCAAGTGCTACTCTGAGATGAAGAGGTTAGCAGAGGAGAGGAATTCGGGAGGGCCGCAGCAAAAAAGAAAAAAAATATTGATTAGCTTTTCTCTTTTTTCCCTATTGTATCATCTGAAGGGGGAAAATATGGGCCAAACCAGTTATGATTTTGCTATAGGAATTGTACCTGAAATAAAAGGAATTTCACTAACTGGCTCTTTGTCGAAATGTTTGAAAGAACCATTCTGGGGAGATAGGTTACCACAGTTTTGCGGCTTTTTACCGCCAACGTCACTTAGCAGGTGTGTTCTCGCACATAAAGGCAGGCTTTTCTCTCATGAAGACTTGGTTCTAAACGCAAAAATCATCTTGGCGACAATTGGTAATTTATTACTTCTGTTATGTATCGACTCCCAAAAACCAGGAAAATATTCTCCTATATCTGTGGAGCATCATTTTATTTTTGTTATCTCTCTGTCGTCCTCGCAGCACATAAGAAATTAATAATCAAATTTTCGCCCTCATTAATCAGTTTTTAGCCTACGTTATTGTCGCATGTAACATTGATATCACCAGTTCTTGAGAGCGTGGCAGCCTAACCGTTTGCAATTTTCCAGTCTTTGGGCCCAGAACACTCGTCACGCAAGCGGTTGTGTTGTTCTCATCCTCATTTTTCAGTGTGACGTTTGACGCAAGCCTCTTTATCCCAGCATAAGTACTGTAATTTACATCCATTTGAACGTGCTTGCTATAATGACAGGTAATCTCTAGTGCCCACTACAATTTCTACTACCCTACACTTTCCTCCATTACTATACTGAATACTCCTTGATGACTCAAAACGAGTCTTATTTTGGTCGATTTGTGATATAAATTTCTTTGCTCTTCTATTCGATTCACTGTATCCTCATTAGTTATCCAATATAGCCGTCTAATCTTCAACAGTCTCTTGTAGTGTATCATTGGGAAAGCTTCTTTTCTCTTCATGTCTTAACTGTTTTCGTGTACGTTTCACTTCCGCAAGGGCTTTGATCCGGATAAATACGTTCAGAAAAGACTTTGTAACATTTGAAGTTCGACGTTAACAAATTTCCTCTTTTTTTCAGAAATGCTTTTCTCACTGTTGTTAGTGTGCTCTTTATTTATGTCATTTCTTTGTTTACTTACTGCTTATTTAACCTGACCATATTAGGTCCTTAAGGCCCTCTGGTACATCTGACCAGGAACAACACATATCAAAGTACAGAAAAACTTCACAGGAATAACAATAATTGACACTAATAATGATAATAGTAATTGACAATAACAACAATAACGTAAATAATAGTTCAAACTAATAATAAATAGCATTATGAACGATACAGATTACTTTAGCACATTTGAATACATGTTTAGTATTATAGAAATTGGTTCAAATGGCTCTGAGCACTATGGGACTTAACTTCTGAGGTCATCAGTCCCCTAGAACTTAGAACTACTTAAACTTAACTAACCCAAGGGCATCACACACATCCATGCCCGAGGCAGGATTCGAACCTGCGACCGTAGCGGTCGCGCGGTTCCAGGCTGAAGCGCCTAGAACCGCTCGGCCACACCGGCCGGCAGTATTATAGAAGCAGAAGGGATAAACAAAGAAGAGAAGTTGAAACGACCCTGACAGTGGCTGTTAGGAAGAACGGAAGATAATCTCGTAGCTGCTTGGTAATAAGTCTTTTCTGAGCGACTAAGACTGTTTGCGGTTTAGAGGCGTTAAGTACTGTTCCAAATCAGATAAGGTAAATAACTCAGCATTTATATATGGATGGACGGATGTGCCTAAGTTTGTTGAACTTAGATATAAATGAAGGTTCTCAGCGTACAGGTGGTGTCTGTATTGGGAGAGAATAGCTGACATATTAACAAATAATGAGAAAAGTAAAGGGCCCAGTACTGACCCTCGTGGGATCCCTGATACTACATCACTCCATTGAGAGCTTTGTATCCAAACATTACACACTTTGGGCAGGATGTAAGGTATGAGTGGAACCATTGTACGGCACTTGAAGAAACATTTTGACTTGTAAGTTTAGCAAGTAAAATGTCAGCAGTGTCGAAGGCTTTGCTGAAATACAAAAAGCACCTAATAGTCGCTTGTTGTTTATCCACAGCTTGTTTCATTTCGTCGTTCACTTTTATAAGAAGGGTAGTCGTGGCGAGATTTTTCCGGAAACCCGACTTGTATTCAGCCAAAAGTTATCTGATGTTAAACAATAGGTAAGTTCTTCGTCTACTAGCTGGCAGGAGTGGCCGTGCGGTTCTAGGCGCTACAGTCGCAGGTTCGAATCCTGCCACGTGCATGGATGTGTGTGATGTCCTTAGGTTAGTTAGGTTTAATTAGTTCTAAGTTCTAGGCGACTGATGACCTCAGAAGTTAAGTCTCATAGTGCTCAGAGCCATTTGAACCATCGTCTACTATGTATTCTAAAGCCTTGGATAATGCTGGTAGAATTCATTTAGGCCTGTAGTCGGGAGATTATATGGCAGGTTCCTTCTTGGGTAATGATTTTATGAGTACCTGCTAGCAGAAAGAGTCACTGTTTTCACGATATACCGTCTGTTCGGCCATCCCCACTTATTTTGTTGTCCAAATAATGAAACTCCTCTACTACTTTTAGGGTCCCAATTCCCAGCCTGATGCCATCAGCACCGCATGACTGATTTCGACAACAGTGCAGTTTCCTTATTTGACTTTTGTTGACGTTATTGGTAAGTGTTAAAGACAGATAGAAACATACTATAGGGGCTGCGCCAGGTCCTTCGTATCCTGTTGACCGCGTAACCAGATACATATGTCCTCGCAACACGCACAAAAATTGTCCCCTTAGCGGGTGGGTTTTGCTGAGCCGCTCCGTTTGTTTTAGCAGTGCCCGGGCGCTCTGGCGTGACGGGGTGGCGCGTACTGCGTGGTGCGTGGTGCGTGGTGCGTGCCCGGGCTGTTATTAGCGTGCGGTGTCCCCTGCAGGCTGTCCTCAGGTCATTCAACATTAAAGCCCGCCAGGGGACGCGGCGAAGAACGTGTGTCGGGCGAAGCGGTACTCAGCGCGCCGAGCAGAGGCCGGCCCGCAGTAATAGCCGAGACGTAATGTACGCCGGCTCGCCGTCGCGTTACCGCCGCTTGCAGTCATTAAGCCAGGCCCGAGGCCGTCCGCCGGATGATTTGGAGGTCACAGGCCAGGGGACTCAGTTGTCAGATTGCTTTCCGCGTCTAATAGCACTGTTTAGAGGGGGCGTGGTCCCCGGCCAAGTCGCGGCAATTAACATTCGGTCTCATCAATAAACCACATTGACACTCACCTGTAGCAGTTTCGAGAAACTAAAAATAGCCGTAATTCAAGACGTTCGTAAGTGGGAGTTGTTCTAACGCAATTACTTGTGAGGGCGGCACTAAAGTTCCGTGCTGACCTCTGTATCATTTGGGATATCTAATGGATGTCTCATTACAGTAACACGGAGGGGGAACGAATCGAACGTCTCACTGGGCCATTTACTCAAACCGGCGGCTTCTAAGTTGCGTGACAGATAGGGAGGTGAATACGCTTAAGAAATCGGTATGACGACCCTCGCTGTAAACGCGGGTTGCGGGATAATTTCTGGCGATCTAAATTCACTTCATCGGACTTGTATTCTGTTGGACAAGAGCTGAGAGTGGACGGTCTATATTTCATTCCAACGTCATACTAGAATCTCTCCGTCAGGTTGGAATAAACGTGGTTCATTGTAGCGATGTAGCTGTTAGCACAGAAGTAAATAAGCAATCACTCCTGTGTGATTTCCATGCATCGTGCTCTACGTTAGCAGTAAAGTAAGCCTTTCTGATGCACAGGTGGGTTTGTTTCCGTTGTAATCAGTTTTAATACAGCGTTTTATTGGTATGTGAAACGGAGAATAAAGCGTTCGGCGCTATTTCGTCAGTGAACATGGAAATGCAGGTAAATGAGACTTTGGGAAAGCATCCTGGTGCTGCTTTATAAATCAGCTTAATGTCTCTTCAAACTGCGAGTACACATATGTTAAATACGACTTTTGTTACCAACTCAGTCTTTATCTACGGACAAACATTCCTGGCGAATTTAGAAAGAAAGAAAAAAGAATAGGAGAATGTATTTGCAATGCGACAATCAACAATTACTTAATATACGCAGTTTTAGCAGAGATTAAATGGCATGACTGCGATAATAATAGAACATCGAATTGGCCAAACGCTAACTGCAAGCGTTCATGGAACAAAAGTACACTGACGAAAGAAAATCGCAACACCAATGTCGAGTTATGAAATTTCGGGAAGACATTTGTCTAAGTAACATATTTAACTGGTTAACATTGCAAGAGCACAGGTTGTCGTAACCGAGAGATAAGCCATTGCAATTGCGAAATTCTGGTACATTAATAACCGGTGCAGCCGTCAGAATGTTGAATGCAAGCATGCAAACGTGCATGCATTGAGTTGTGTAGGTACGGGATGTTAGTTTTGTGGGATAGGGTTCCTTGTCAGTTGCACTTGGTCGGTAAATACATGGATGCGTATTGTTGGTTGTGGACGATGCTGGAGCTGTCGTCCGATGATGTCTGATATGTGCTCGATTGGAGACAGACCTGGTGATCGAGCATGTCAGCGCAACATGTCGGCTCTGTAGAGCATTGTGAGTTACAACAGCGGTATGTAGGCGACCATTATCCTGTATAAAAACGTCCCCAGATTGCTGTTCTTGAATGGTAGCGCAGTAGATCCACTCACCAGACTGACATAGAATTTGGCAGTCAGGGTGTTTGGGATAACAATGAGAGAGCTCTTTCTGTCATGTGAAATTGCACTCCAGACCATAACAGCAAATGTAGGTCCAGTGTGTGTAGAATGCGAACAGGTTGGTTACAGGCCCTCAACTGCTCTCCCCGTAACCAAGGCATGGCCATCACTGTGGCACCGAGACAGAATCAGCTTCCATCAGAAAACACAACAGACCTTCGTCCTGCCGTCCAATGAGCTGTTGCTTGGTACCACTGAAGTCGGCAGTGGTTTGGGGTCAGTAGAATGCACTCTATATGGCGTCTGGCTCGTAGCTAACCTAGAAGTAGCCGATTTGTGTCACTGTGATGCCAACTGCTGCCCAGATTGCTGTTCCAGATGCGGTACTATGGTCAGAGCGATGCGCTCCAGACGAAGGTCTTCCCTCTCTGTGGTGCCATGTAGCTGTTAGGGGCACGGTCTACTTGCAACCGTACATTTCCGTGGCCACCTCTGCCAGTAGTCATGTAGAGTGGCTACATTCGTGCCAAGTCTTTCTGCAGAAGGAACATTCAGTTTCTCGTAGCCCTATTACACGAGCTCGTTCAAGGTCACTGAGATGTTGACGATGGCGTCTTTGTCGCCTTAAAGGCATTCCTGACTAATGTCAACTCACCACATCCAATCATCTGTCAGATCTAGAAACAAGCGTACCAACTTTCGTTTATATCGCACAACTCCTTTCTGGTGTAGCAATATTTTTCCCGCCAGTGTATTTTGGTGACACCAACCTACATATGGAGAAATGACCATCGTGATAAAACAGGAGAAATCAATGCTCGCACAGTGAGATTTAAGATCTCGTTTTTCCCTGGCAACTTTCGAGTGGAGCGGTAGAGAAATTGCTTGAAGGTGGTTCGATGAACCCTCTGCCAGGCACTTAATTGTAAATTTCAGAGTAATGATGTAGATGTAGATGAACTGGCACTGCCTCCTTGCGTGTTTCGCCTGTCCCTTCATAGAGCAGACTTCGAGACTTAATTGCCGCCACTGATGATGATTTATTGACTACTTATGTTTTTATGCTTAAAAGCTGTTGCAAGCCCTGCACTCTATAAGATACGTATGCTAACTAAACAAAATTATACACAGGTAAAAAATAAATAGTACCTTATTTTAGTTACTAACGTAGTACTAACCTCTTTCCATGTTGTATATTGTATACGATTGTTGAATGTTGTCTCATTACTGCTGTTTGTTGAGATCATAAAATTACAACGAATATTTTAAAATATAAAAACTGCTAAACAGTAATAATATATGATATACGAAACTTTTTAAAAAGTTTCTTACTTAACTAAAGCAATGGAGGTCATTATATTCAGAACATTTCCCATTTGTCAATCTTGAACAACTCAGTCCTCTCCATCTTGATCTGGTTTTTCTCCTTTTCAGTAGTCTTTTTATGTCTAAAGCATATTTGGGCAGTGGTGTCAGTTCATGAATTGATTTTCACCTCTATTTTAGTTTCCTCTTCTCTTTTATCACTTTCCTGCTTCTCCTTTTATGGATTTCCTGTGACGGTGTTTACTCTTTCAGTGGTATTACACGTAGAATTTTCGACAATGTCCATCTTGAAAAAATAATATCATTCTATATTTTTCCTACGATTTTTCCCAAAACACACTAAACTTACGAAAACCCAGAAACGATAGGCTTATTTAAATAAGCACACCCATACTAAGGACAACACAACATTTTTGGAACGACAAATAAGAGAATAAAGCTATATCGATGGTAGTTGTTCATTCGTGTATGAAAAGTAATCAAATGACACAATGTATCAAGTATGATACATCGAAGAAAACACGATTCTGAGACGCTAAAATCAACTGTCTCTTCGGTTTCTTTGCTAAAAATGGAATCACGGAACTGTTAAAAACTTTTTAGCGGTGTTCTGGGAGAAAATGAAGCTAAATCAAAATTATTAACTTTTCTTCCACAAACTCATCCTCGACTATTCGGAAAGCACTAGTTACTGGTCGCTCCTGACACCTAGCGGTTATCCTGAGAAGGACAAATAGCTGACGTGTTCGTTCTACAGCGTGTATCAATAAGATATCGACGCCGTTCATTCGAAATACAGCGCATTTCGCAAACAGACATACTTTCAACGGATGAATCATACACGATACAAGTGAACGCTGGAGATACCGCGTTCAGACTCCCTCAGCCTTAGGTCCACTACCCTGTGCTTACTGCCGGCCGGAGTGGCCAAGCGGTTCTAGGCGCTACAGTCTGGAACCGCGCGACCGCTACGGTCGCAGGTTCGAATCCTGCCTCGGGCATGGATGTGTGTGATGTCCTTAGGTTAGTTAGGTTTAAATAGTTCTAAGTTCTAGGGCACTCATGACCTCAGCAGTTAAGTCCCATAGTGCTCAGAGTCATTTAGCCTGTGCTTACTTTTCGTAAGAGCTTGCACTAACGTCTCCATTATGTGCTGCAGTGCAACAAAGTATACGAGCACGATCATATCTAAAACAGCATGGTTTTGCAATAGTAGAATAATCGAAAGAATATGAGAGGTTATTTTACATCATTGAAGGGTCAGTAGTATTCGTCAGTGTAACTTGAGTACTTCCGCTCCGTCCCTAGTAACCAAAACAGGCGAATACGGAGTATCTGAATAGACATGCGATCGGACTGAGGTCTTTCTAATGAACTGGGCTCACAAGGGAAGTCGCGTATGTTGTTGTGCCAATTATATTCGTACATAACTCAATTAATAGAGAAACAAAATACACGTCTCCATAAAAATTGTCGCTGCTACGAACAATTAGAACACGAGATAGTGCATTAGTTACGACGAGAATACTGTAAGTATGATTTATTACACAAATGGATTATTTGAGACTATTAGTCGATAACATGACAGGGAACACACTATAACAGAGTTTACTTATTTCACTACACTATCGGAGGCAAAAAATATGAAGGCACCAACAACAGCACGGTCAGTGCAGAGACAGTTCTCGCAGTGCGCGCATTTGACGAAAGCGAGGCTGGTCACAGTTCACATGGAAACACTCTTCATTTCACACTGCTTCGAAGCAGTTCTGCAAGGGTGTCTGAAATATACCAGGAAAGTCTCTGTCTCTTTGCTATAAAATGATCACGTAATTCACGATGTATCATATGCTACAGAATTTATGGATTTGATGAATGACGTTGTTTTATCCTGTTTTCAGAGCATTGTAATACAGTCTCACTCATTATTTCCCTTTTCTGTGCCAACACTGTTGTAATTTTCAGGCTGATTGTCATATCAATCGCTAATGTACGACGTCACAGATGAGGAAGATCAACATGTATATCTTTTTCCCTTGATCGCTTTGTCTATTTATTGTACGTATCAGCTGGATATCATTCTGGAAACTTCGTTCTTTTCTTGTAGGTAATGGCTGATAAGATGAACCGCTGCTTCTCTAAAAATCCGCCACTGATGTCATTACTTCACCCACGCTGTCATGGTACTATCGTTTTCTTTGCCTGATGCCTCTTCATCTGATGCCTCTTCGTCATTAAAAGTGTAGTAACCCTGCTATCACACCATGCTCTTCTGTCAACTGTTGCTTTCTTTGTTCATAAATAACACGTTCTTCTCCTGTAGGCACATCTTCTGCAATACCGAAGTACTGCACGAACGGTTTCACAATTACTGCCGGTGTCATTGTCGAGCACTTACCAACTCTGTAAACACACTTCCACACCAGGAAGATAACAGCCAACACAAACTCATCTCACGTATTGTGGCCACTGCGCTGTTTGCAGAGAGGTACGTAAATGGAGAGCTTTATTAGAGAGGCAAAACCTGTTACCGCCCCCCCCCCCCCCTCCTGTCAATACAGTTGATTTTTTCTTTCTAGTCAGCGTTCTCTTCTCGGTGGCAACTACAGTGATCTTCCCTCGTCACCCCTTCGTAGTTAATAGACCTCCTCAGCTAACTAGGAATATTCAGAAGAAGAAGATTCTGCTTCCAGATAGCAGTCATGGGTGCGGGCAGGAGACACCGAGTTGGGAGTATAATGTCACTAAGATCTTTAAATCAAGTGCAAGGCTCACTAAAATGACAAAAAACAGCAAAATTAATGGTTTGTGTAAGAATTTCGCTAAAGAGGTTCAGTTAGGGAAGTGGGAGGTGGTAGGGATAGTATTGGTACGACCTGGGCTCATTATGTAGGGGAAGACATGGACAGGATTGCCACTCAAACAGGGACCACCAATGTCCACTTTGGACAGCTCTTCCGCCGTTAGGACCAACGACGTCTTCACACGATGTAAGGAGAGCTAATACGGGACTCGAGAGGGCACTGATGACTGCTCATCTCAGTGGTGCCAATGGAGAGGATCCGTAGGTCGGGTCACACTACACACGGCCTACTCCATTTACACGATCGATAATAGATTTTTACTTAAGCTTGTAAGCGACAGTACACTGGATGGATCTGAGCTCGCTCAAGACCAAATTCCTGTCGTAGCATGAGAAAGGACTATGCCTTTTTCAGGATGAATTCAAGTGCAAGATATCCCTGCTCGAGTAAGGTGCTTTTAATGCTGACTGATTCTCTAGCGAAAAGAATCTTTAGGTATTTACTTCAATCTTACAATCTTGTACAGACAATGTGACTTTCCAACCAGAGTTCAGTGTAACAGTAGCACAATAGTAGACAATACCATCATACAAAAAATTACTAATGGCCCGTCCCATCGAGTTGCATGGGTAGTAATACTGAAAGCAATCAAGGAAGATTCATTTCCCAAAATAGTTAACAAAATGCAATTTTGTTATATGATGACAATGCTGGAGACCGTGGCTATTATTTGAAGGCAAATGTTGATGGTGTGAGGCACAAATTTATTCTCAGTTCCTTTATTCAAAGGGGACCGTTATCGGTTTCGAATCGTTATGATTCATCTTCAGACGGTTTTCATGCTTTCATTACAACGTTTTTCTACAGATTAATTGTCCTCAAATATAAATATTACACAATTATAAGCACGCCACATAGATGGTTACGTTACAGATTTTCATTGGATGTGACTTACGTGCAATGTCGGTTTGGAGTGTTTGTTTTCATTACATTCGTCCAACAGATGTGAATACATTCCCATTGCATTCTTATCGTTGCACACGTAAATTTTTCTCGCTGAACACTTTATATTTGTCACACAAAAGATTTCTAGCGCACACCACATGTTCTGATACAATACAAAGTGCTTACAAACATGTGAGTGACAAAGATGCTATGATATATAATGTAACATCATGAAGATGTCCCATGTTTGGAAGAAGATCATAAATTCACTTATGCAACTGAAACGCCTTTTACACTAGTGTAGGGAGACATTGATTTTGTGAGCTTTAGAGCGAATACTGTTACATTAATTACGAAGTTGATCCCTTTTTTTTTAGTACTGTATAGGTAAGACAGTACATTATTTATTTACATTTAGCACCATTAGAATTG
This sequence comes from Schistocerca piceifrons, assembly GCF_021461385.2. Taxonomy (NCBI): domain Eukaryota; kingdom Metazoa; phylum Arthropoda; class Insecta; order Orthoptera; family Acrididae; genus Schistocerca; species Schistocerca piceifrons. Next base: position 287,172,206 of record NC_060139.1, on the reverse strand, counting down.
TAGTAACATATAAATTTGCTACTTGATCTGCATATAGGTGTAGGAATATTATTTGCTTTGGAGGGTGGAAAATAATTTTTGGAAATTTTTCAGGAAAGGGGTGTTAGCTAACTCGGTTTGTTCATTAAGGATATAGTCTGTGGTGCTGTTTTTTTTTGTGTGTGTATTTCAATTTCTTCTAATATATTCATAGTGGGTCCTTTTTCTGCTAGATGTAAAATTTTTAAGTTGTTCTGAATGTTTCTCGCTAAATGGTTTTCTTCAGCAATATGAGCTGCAAATGCAAATTTGTTCAAGTTGCCAAACCTTAAAGCATCAATGTATTCTTTCTATCTAACTTCAAAACTTCTACCTGTCTGTCCAATGTAGAATTTTTGGCATGTTTCGCATTTGAGTTTGTATATTCCTGATTTACCACAGGGACTCTTGGAGGTATTTACATCATGGATTACTTTTTGCTGGTATTTATTATTTGTGGAAAAGCTGATTGTCATATTTATCTTTTTAAATAAGTTTGCTATTTGGTATGATGGTGGGCCTATGTATGGGAGAGTAGCATATTTAGGTTTGGCTTCTGTTGCACCTGATTTGGCTTGGAGTGCATGTTGTGCGGATTGCTGTGAATTGTATCTATGGTTTCTGTCTGCATTTTGTTGTGGAGTTTTTCTATTATTATGGGTTTATATCCATTATCATGGGCAACTGTTTTAATTATATTGATTTCATTTTGTTGGTCTGTGTCACTCATTGGTACTTTTTTAATTCGGTGTATCATCCCTCTGAAGCATGCCATTTTTTGTTGGTGGGGGTGGCAAGATGAGTTGTCAATACTGACATCTGTGGTGGTAGGTTTTCTGTAAATACTAAATTGATGTTTATTGTTACTATTGCAAATCTTCAGGTCAAGAAAGTTAATGCTTTTATTAGTTTCATGTTCAACTGTGAATTTAATATTTTTGTGCATTTTGCATAGATTTGATGCTCATGTAGCAATTTCATTGTTTGTACCATCAAAAAGCAAGATTGTATCATCAACATATCTTTTGTCGTAGATTATTTTGTTTAAGATGTGCTGGTTGGTTGAGAAGAACTTTTGTTCTTTATGGTTGATATAAATATCAGCCAATATTCCAGCTAAGCTACTTCCCATTGCCAAACCATCATGTTGTTGATACAGTTTGTTGTTGAAGCTAAAGTAATTATGCTCTACAATAAGTGAAAGTATTTCTATGAGTTCACAGATCTCTGCAATACTAATTTTATCATATTTAAGCAGCTTGTTTCTTATAATGTTAATAGTCTCTTTGACAGGGATGTTCATGTATAGATAGACTATGCCTATTGATGCTAAATTAGCTGTTGGTGGGATGTTAATCTCTTTAATTAAGCTTATGAGTTCATGTGTGTTAAGCAAGATGTAGTTATTTTCAAATGTGTAGTATTTGGTAATGAGGTCTTTTAGTTTACGGCTTATGAAGCATGCGGGGTTATTTCTTGAGTTAACAATCGGTGGACAATTTTCTTTATGAACCTTTGGCTGTGCACGCAGTTTTGGTGCTGAGGGAGTCATTGCTATGCAGTTACGTATTTCATACTTGTTCAGTAAAAAATTACAGTTTCGTAGTAGCTTACGGCGTTTAATTTGGAGTTTTACTGTAGGATCTGACTCTATTTCATCAGTATTGTTGCTATGGAAAAATTGCAAGGTTTTCTCTACATATTCTCTTTCATACATTTATGATTAAAGAATTTCCTTTGTCAGCTTTTACTATGAGTGCTTTACTTTCAGACAGTTTGCTGTTAATATTTTTCAAATCTTTAAGTTCAGTGTTTTTGCGGATATCATTTTTTTTTTGTAGTTGTTTCATTATCCGTTTATTTGTCTTGCATGCAAGTGCATTTTTCGCACATGTGTCTAGTTTTGCTGTGTCACATGCAAGTTTTGTGCTGGCTATGAGATTTTTAATACTGTGATTATTGAGATTTGCTCGGCGATACCGTTTTCGATGGTGCCTAGAGTGTAGGGAGTGGACCAGCGTGCAGTGTGCTCTTATCCGATGAGCAGGTTCAGTACGAGTAGTGATCCTGGGCGTATCGTCATACGGCGAGAGGACAGGACACGTAATGGACCCAGGAGCATTGTAAAACGTGATGGTTTTGGTGGCCCAGGCGTTATGGTGTGGGGAGGCATAATGTTGTATGGTCCTGCGGACCTCTAAATCTTTGAACACGATACACTCACCGGACAATGTTACTGTGACACAGTATTCCTTACCCACGTGCGCCTTTTCTGGGTTAAGTTCTTCCCTAACTTCATTTTCATGGGTGTCAATTAGCGTCCTCATGGAGTAGGTCTTGGGACGAGATACCTCGGCTAACGGACTGGCCTGCCCGTTACCCCGACTTGAGTCGCACCGGGCACGTGTGGGGTCCGTTGGGGAGACGTACTGCTATGCGTCGCCAGGCACTAGCGACCAGCCGGCAGTTGTCAACCGCTCTGGCTGAGCAATGGAACGCCCTACCATAGCAACTCTTTTATCAGCGTGGGGCCGGCCGGAGTGGCCAAGCGGTTAAAGGCGCTACAGTCGGGAACCGCACGACCGCTACGGTCGCAGGTTCGAATCCTGCCTCGGGCATGGATGTGTGTGATGTCCTTAGGTTAGTTAGGTTTAAGTAGTTCTAAGTTCTAGGGGACTTATGACCACAGCAGTTGAGTACCATAGTGCTCAGAGCCATTTGAACCATTTGAACCATCAGCGTGGGAGCACGCTGCAAAGCATGCCCTGCTGTCCGTGGTGGGTCACGTACCCTATTAAGAACTACGTGCTGCCTTTCGTGATGCCGAGGGGACCACCATAAATCGCTGTGACGTGACTCTAATTATTGTTTTTGAATAAAAGTGTCATTCCTGTTTGTCTCATTGCGATTTCTTTCACTTATCTCCTGTACTCTACTGTAGCAGTTCTTTCTATGTATACTCCAAGTGTCATCGCGCTTTGTTACTTAGCAGTCAAACATCATGCGCAAGTTAATTTCGTCCTTACGTTTCGCACACCAGTGTGTTACACTCCGTGTGGGAGAATGAAACTGTTAGTTGTGCAAAATATTTCATAAATTGTATCTTTCATTTAAAAAAGAACTGTACAGTATTTTTGCAAATGTTGGAACACTTAGGGATTAGAGAAAAAGCTTATCAATATCTGGAAAGTAGGATGCCGAAGGGTCGCTTTCAGCGTGAAGAAACGGATAAAAGGCCTGAATCATACTGGGGTCTTACAAAGTGGGGAGTGCCACGTGGTTTTGTTATTACTCCCTTGTTATCCTTGACATATGTCAATGATCTGCCACTAAACATGACAGATGAACCAAAAAATTTGCTATTTGACACAAGAATATTGTTAGCCCAGTAAAACGTCTCAAAAATGAGATCGACAGGAAGCGCAAAATGGCTAAGCAGGGATGGCTAGAGGACAAATGTAAGGATGTAGTGGCTTATCTCACTAGGGGTAAGATAGATACTGCCTACAGGAAAATTAAAGAGACCTTTGGAGATAAGAGAACCACATGTATGAACATCAAGAGCTCAGATGGAAACCCAGTTCTAAGCAAAGAAGGGAAAGCAGAAAGGTGGAAGGAGTATATAGAGGGTCTATACAAGGGCGATGCACTTGAGGACAATATTATGGAAATGGAAGAGGATGTAGATGAAGATGAAATGGGAGATACGATACTGCGTGAAGAGTTTGACAGAGCACTGAAGGACCTGAGTCGAAACAAGGCCCCCGGAGTAGACAACATTCCATTGGAACTACTGACGGCCTTGGGAGAGCCAGTCCTGACAAAACTCTACCATCTGGTGAGCAAGATGTATGAAACAGGCGAAATACCCTCAGACTTCAAGAAGAATATAATAATTCCAATCCCAAAGAAAGCAGGTGTTGACAGATGTGAAAATTACCGAACAATCAGTTTAATAAGCCACAGCTGCAAAGTACTAACACGAATTCTTTACAGACGAATGGAAAAACTAGTAGAAGCCGACCTCGGGGAAGATCAGTTTGGATTCCGTAGAAATACTGGAATACGTGAGGCAAAACTGACCTTACGACTTATCTTAGAAGAAAGATTAAGGAAAGGCAAACCTACGTTTCTAGCATTTGTAGACTTAGAGAAAGCTTTTGACAATGTTGACTGGAATACTCTCTTTCAAATTCTAAAGGTGGCAGGGGTAAAATACAGGGAGAGAAAGGCTATTTACAACTTGTACAGAAACCAAATGGCAGTTATAAGAGTTGAGGGACATGAAAGGGAAGCAGTGGTTGGGAAGGGAGTAAGACAGGGTTGTAGCCTCTCCCCGATGTTATTCAATCTCTATATTGAGCAAGCAGTAAAGGAAACAAAAGAAAAATTTGGAGTAGGTATTAAAATCCATGGAGAAGAAATAAAAACTTTGAGGTTCGCCGATGACATTGTAATTCTGGCAGAGACAGCAAAGGACTTGGAAGAGCAGTTGAACGGAATGGATGGTGTCTTGAAGGGAGGATATAAGATGAACATCAACAAAAGCAAAACGAGGATAATGGAATGTAGTCGAGTTAAGTCGGGTGATGCTGAGGGTATTAGATTAGGAAATGAGACACTTAAAGTAGTAAAGGAGTTTTGCTATTTGGGGAGCAAAATAACTGATGATGGACGAAGTAGAGAGGATATAAAATGTAGACTGGCAATGGCAAGGAAAGCGTTTCTGAAGAAGAGAAATTTGTTAACATCGAGTATAGATTTAAGTGTCAGGAAGTTATTTCTGAAAGTATTTGTATGGAGTGTAGCCATGTATGGAAGTGAAACATGGACGGTAAATAGTTTGGACAAGAAGAGAATAGAAGCTTTTGAAATGTGGTGCTACAGAAGAATGCTGAAGATTAGATGGGTAGATCACATAACTAATGAGGAAGTATTGAATAGGATTGGGGAGAAGAGAAGTTTGTGGCACAACTTGACCAGAAGAAGGGATCGGTTGATAGGACATGTTCTGAGGCATCAAGGGATCACCAATTTAGTATTGGAGGGCAGCGTGGAGGGTAAAAATCATAGGGGGAGACCAAGAGATGAATACACTAAGCAGATTCAGAAGGATGTAGGTTGCAGTAGGTACTGGGAGATGAAGAAGCTTGCACAGGATAGAGTAGCATGGAGAGCTGCATCAAACCAGTCTCAGGACTGAAGACCACAACAACAACAACAACAACAACAGTAAAACGGCGGTCAGGCAGATCTGCGGCGTCACTTGGTGCACTTCGTGTACGCCGCTGTTCAAGTATCTTCTAATTCTAACTCTACCTTCGCCGAACATAAGCTCCATCATCGGATTTGCTTTCTACAGTATTGACTCTTTCAGGAGAAACTGCCACATTCATTCAGTTAACACAATATGGTAAAAATATCGAATGTGGATACCGCTTCCCTCAGCACTGCATGGTGTGCACTTTTAAGCAGGTTTCATTTGTAGTAGGTTCCGATCAGAACTGAAAATATTGAATGATAAACCATAAGCATGTAATCTAACTTTCAGTATCTCCTTGTGGACATTCCTTGTCTTCTGACAGAAGTTCCTCGCAGTAACTGAGAAATTTTCTCTGTAAGATGTTATTTATTAGAACACTCTCTCACAAATTTAGTCCTGCTTCATTTATTCCTTAATTCCTTCGTTTATAAATTTTCTAATCAGCATCTGTAAATTATATGTGAGGAGTGAACAGAAAGCCTAATTTTGGGAATGAAAGTAAAGGGTGACAGACAGATCGGTTGCTTGCATTACGAAATTGCTTACCTGCAAGCAGCTACAAGTGCGGTTACGAAGAACACTAAGTACGACACTGAAGTCGACATGTGAACATAAAAGACACATAGAAATTTCGGTTCCGAATCCTCTTGCGGGGATCCTGTTTTAGTTTTATTCAGTTCTTTAAGCTACATTTTACGAACGCTACGGTGGATTCTTCAACAATACCATCATCCATTTACTTCCTCTTTCCTGTCTGACAGGGCTGATGTTTCGTATGGACACTAACTGCGATCTCACTCAGTTACTTTTCTAGTCATATCTATGTACAGATATATTGTTCAGTTTGTACGACGAAGAAGCAAAAAGAAAGAAAATTTCAGAAGAGGAATAAAAGTGTAGGGAAGATTATGGTTTAACGTCCCGTCGTTGACGACGACTTTATCGATGGAACACAAGCTCGGACTGGTACGTGTAAGGAACCTGGACATGTCCTCTTCAAAATAACCGTCCTAGTATTTACCTTAACTGACTTAGACAAACCACGGAAAACATTAATCTGATTGGCCGGAAGGGGATTCGAAGCACCGTCCTAGATATGAGTCCACTGTCTAGCCATTTCACTAGCGTAATGGAAACAGATTCCAATGCCGAGGTTTGCAGAAGCCATCGGATGTGTGGGAGACTAAGACCAGCTGGAGGGCTTGGATAACATACTCAGTACGGAATATGGCCGATGAAGAGGCAAACAGAAAGAAAATTTCAGAAGAGGAATAAAACTTTAGGGAAGACTGTGGTTTAACGTCCCGTCGAGATGATAAGAAGGTGATGACCAGCAGTAGAAAAGGGAACACAGACTTGCTTCACATTCAAGCTGGGAATGAGACATTAGTGGAAAAAGTAAAAGAACTGTCCTACTTAGTAAGCAAGCATATGCTGTATGACACAAGCAAGGGGAATATCAGGAATAGACAGGAACTGGCGAAGAAAGTGTTCTTCAAGTAATTAGCTGTGCTGGTATCAGATGTTTGTATGGAAACGAGGAATAAATACCTCAGAGTGTAAGTTAGGAGCACAACATTGCGTGAATGGGTAACGGGAAGTATCGGATATCTGGAGAGATAGAAACTGAAAGCATTTGAAGCGCGGTGGTACAGGAGAATGTTACTGATGAAGTAGACAGATTAGGTAGGAAATAGAGAGCTACTAAGAAGTATCAGTAAGGAATTAACAGATAAATGAATAGGTCTACTGGGTCATCTACGATGGAGCAGTGGTACGGGAAAAATAGTAGGAGCTGCTAATAACTAGACTATGAGAAACACTGTGTCGAGTGTATCAGTTAGCATGAGATGAAAAGACTAGCACTAGACAGTAAAGTCAAAATAATGATGACTTAGAAAATGTAGATATGTTCAGTGAGAAACAAAGAATTTCCGATCCAACAGGTACAAGGAGATCTGGAAGAAATGGGAATATAGGGAAGAGATTTCAATAGAGAAGAGATTTCAAATACAAAATGCAAGTTGTCGTAGGTTTCCAGGGCAGAATTAGACCGACTACAGTAGCATCATGGAGAGAAGAGCAAAGAAGAGTGCAAGGTATGAGAATGAAAAAATATTGGTCACGGAGAAAGGCCAGAAGAAAGGAAACTGATCTAAGCAGAGGTAGCCCTCAAGTGACCAAAACTTAAAGAAGAAGAAGCGATATGAGTACTAAATAAAGCAATCAGACATTTTTTGTTAGCTTTATGTACACTATGACGCGTTTTGGGCTTTTACCCATCTTCAACTTCCTTAATATATTTAGATCTTCACCAGTATAAAATTTTTAATCCACTGTATTTGGATTTCTGCAGCTGTTTTAAAAGTTGTGTCCGTGAAGCTAGAATTATTTTTGCTATACATGTAAAGGCGGAAAATGAGCTACTAGTTAAAGAATATTTCTCCAAGTTATTCACTCCACAACCACGGAGCTCACCACCATTAACACGTATAAATGAATGTGCACTACAGTTCATTGCTTTCCTCTACACACTGAAGTACATTAGCTTCTTATATCAGCCGTTGCGCCTGAGATAAGAAATACCAGCTACGTTGCTTACTGACAGCATTACGTGGCAGTTAAGTCTAATGTTACACACTCTCCGTGTCTAAATAAGCAGCGAGGGATCAAAGCGGAGTGACATTATTTCTGGCTCAGTTTGACTGATGCAGGTTTTGGTATAAACCGTTGCATAACGGTTTGCGCAATCGTTTATCTGCACTCTTGGCCGCCGTAATCCCAGGCCGCGTAGCGGCGGCGGTGTTACATCAGCTCCGTCTGGTCCCCGCAGTTACGGGGAGGCGGGAGGACGCAAGCCGCTGTGACGCTGGGCCTTACGCCGTCAGACGTCCGGGGGCGGTCGCAGCTCTCCTGTGGCACAGTAATCCACGACCGGCAAAGCAGTCGGAGTATTGTACGTCACGTTCAGTTCCCCTCGCCACACTTCTTACAAATCGCGAGCCTGCGTCTTGCGTCACTGCGATGTTTTGGTTCTATATTTGTTGTCTGCCGTCTGCGGCCTCGGCGATCAAACTTCGTGTTGCACAATCAGTATCAATGTTTCGTTACAGTCTGCACTCTACACAAACTACACACATCAAAAAAAGTTTTGCATCACATACCGAAAATTGGAACAGAGATCAACACAAACATCATTTCCGCCCTTTTTATTGCTCATGAGAACCACACATTGCATGTTGTTCCACCATACAGCGATACTTTCAGAGGTGGTGGTCCAGATTGTTGTACACGCCGGTACCTCAGTACCCAGTAGCACGTCCTCTTGCATTGATGCATGCCTGTATTCGTCGTGGCATACTATCCAGAAGTTCATCAAAGCACCGATGGTCCAGATTGTCCCACTCCTCAACTGCGATTCGGCGTGGATCCCTCAAAGTGGTCGTCCATAAACAGCCCTTATCAATCTATCCCAGGCATGGCCTTCATGTCTAGAGAACATGCTTGCCACTCAAGTTGAGCGATGACGTTATTCTGAAGGATGCCATTCACTAGATGTGCACGATGGAGGCGCGAATTGTCGTCCATGAAGACAAATGCCGAGCCAATATGCTGCCGATATGGTTGCACTATCGGTCGGAGTATGGCATTCACGTATCGCACAACCGTTACGGCACCTTCCATGACAACCAGCGGCGTACGTCGGCCCCACATAATGCCACCTTAAAACAGCAGAGTACCTCCACCTTGCTACACTCGCTGGACAGTGTGTCTGAGTCTTTCAGCCTGACCGGGTTGCCTCCGTTGTCTGGTTGAAGGTGCATGCGACACTCATCGGTGAATGTACGTGATGCCACTCCTGTGAACTATCCATTCGCCATGTTTTTGGGCCCATCTGTACCACGCTGCATGGTGTGGTTGCAAAGATGGACCTCGCCATGGACGTCGGGAGTGAAGTTGCTCATGATGCAGCCTATTGTGCACAGTAACACGACGTCTTGTGGCTGCACGAAAAGCATTATTCAACATGGTGGCGTTGCTGTCATGGTTCCTCCGAGTCATAATCCGTAGGTAGCGGTCATCCACTGCAGTAGTAGCCCTTGGGAGGCCTGGGAGAGGCATATCATCTATAGTTCCTGTCTCTCTGTATCTTCTCCGTGTCCTAACAGCATCGCTTTGTTTCCCTCCGAGACGCCTGGACACTTCCCTTGTTGAGAGCCCTTCCTGGCACAAAGAAACAATGCGGACCGTCTAGGCATGGTTGAACTACAGACAACACGAGACGTGTATCTCGTTCCTGGTGGAATGACTGTAACTGATCGGCTGTCGGACCCCCTCCGTATAATAGGCGCTGCTCATGCTTGGTTGTATACATCTTTGAGCGGGTTTAGTGACGTCTCCGAACAGTCAAAGGGGCTGTGTCTGTGATACAATATCCACAGTCAACGTCCATCTTCAGGAGTTCCGGGAACTAGGGTGATGCAAAACTTTTTTTGATGTGTGTATATCATTACGGTGGCACTCCACAGAAAGTGGCCACTGCATGGAATTTTGGACGCACCGTCGTGTGCTAAACATCCCACGATAGAGAATTTGGCCAATAATGAGGTACTTTGCAGTGCTAGTAAAAATCGCGAATTAACCCTTTCAGACCCTATGGCTACAATTGTGTACATTACCTTTTACAGTCTGTTAGCTACAACAAAAGTATTTCTTCCCTAAGCGAACCTGAGCTACACACTTGTAAATGTTCAACCTTTTCATCACGCGCAAATGCTGCCAACCGTTGGGCATCACTATAAAAATATCAGCGTCAGTGTAGCAGTGAGCAGCAACTCGTGACCACCAGAATACATGGTTCGCTATATTCCAGTATATAATTGAATACTGATGTTGTTATTTTACATGGAAATTATTGAATGATCATTTTACTATTTATTACAATAGAGAATATTTCGTAATTAGTTAATGGCTCTGAGAACTATGGGACTCAACTTCTCAGGTCATTAGTCCCCTAGACCCCAGAAATAGTTAAACCTAACTAACCTAAGGACGTCACACACATCCATGCCCGAGGCAGGATTCGAACCTGCGACCGCAGTGATCTCGCGGTTTCAGACTGCAGCGCCTAGAACTGCACGGCCACTCCGGCCGGCTCATAATTAGTTATTTTAGTCCTTAAAGTGAAGCCAAGTGAACAAAGTACGTTTTGGAAACGGGTACATATTTTTGTATAAATCTTACTCCTAAAATCATTAAAAAATCACCTAAGACCACTACCACATAAAGAAAAATTTTTCTTCCTCCAGAAAAATTTCGGGTCTGAAAGGGTTAATAAGCACAAACAACCCAGTAAGTATGTATTTTGGGCACGTCTTTCGAAATGAGAAATACAGCTAGGATATCCCAGATCCTGCCACAAAGATTATAATTGCTAAGAGGACTGACGAGTACTTCAAGATGGTCACCAGCCTTCACCAAGGGGACGGGACGCAGACAAGAACCATAGGTTGTCTGTGCAAATTTCCAGTTGTCATGATACAGGAGTCCACTTTATGGAGATGGTTTGGATCGAGATACTTCGTTATACACTGAGGTGACAAAAGTCATGGGATAGCGATGTGCACGTATACAGATAGCGGTAGTATCTGTACACAAGGTACAGAAGGGCAGTGCATTGGCGGAGCTGTCATTTGTACTCAGGTGGTTCATGTGAAAAGGTTTCCAACGTGATTATCACCGCACGACGGGAATTAACATACTTTAAAAGCTGAATGGTAGTTGGAGCTAGAGGCATGAGAGATCCCATTTCGGAAATAGTTAGGGAATTCAATATTCCTAGTTCCACAGTGTCAAGAGCGCATCGATAATGCCAAATTTTACGCATTACCTCTCATCGCGGACTATGCACTGGCCTACGGCCTTCCCGTAACGACCGACAGCAGAGCAGTTTGCGTAGAGTTGTCAGTGCTAGCAGACAAGAGCACTGTGTGAAATAACAGCAGAAATTAATGTGGGACGTACGACGAATCGGTTGGACAGAGCGGCGAAATGGGCTACTTCAGCAAACGACCGACGCGAGTGCCTTTGCTAACAGCATATCGCCTGCAGCGCCTCTCTTGGGCTCGTGACCGTGTCGGTTGGACCCTAGATTACTGGACAACTGTGGTCTGGTCAGATAAGTCCCAATTTCAGTTTGTATGACGTGATGGTTGGGTTCGAATGTGGCGCAGATCCCACGAAGCCACGGACCTAGGTTGTCAACAAGACACTGTGCAAGCAGACGGCGGCTTCATAATGCTGCGGACTATGAATAAATTTTCTCAGTTTGAGAGTACTGATGGGCAATCTGCTTTAATTTGGAAAAAAACCATTTAACAGCCAAGATCACATAAAAACTTCTTTATTTAAGACAACCGGCTTCAACAGACTGTTGTCCTCTTCAGGTCTAACAATAAAAGATTTCAAGACCTGAAGATAACAGCATAGTTTGTTGAAACTGGTTGTCCTAAATAAAGAAATATTTTATGCGATGTTTGGTGTTAAATGGTTGTGGACTACGTTTGCATAGAACAGACTGAGTCCTCTGGTCCAACTGAACGGAACACTGACAGGAAACGGTTATGTTCGCCTAATGGGACACCATTTGCAGCCATTCATGGACTTCAACATGTATGACAATGCTGCATGTCACCGGGCCACAATTGTTCGCCGTTGGTTTGAAGAATAATCTGGCCTATTCGCGCAAATGATTTGGCCACCCGCATCACCCGAAATGAATTCCATCGAATCGGATGTCAGTTCGTGCACAAAATCCTGCGCCGGCGTCGCTTTCGCTATTATGTACGGCTGTACAGGCAGCATGGCTCAATGTTTCTGCAGGGGACTTCCAACGTTTTATTGAGTCCATGCCATGTCGAGTTGCTGCCACAAGCTGGACAGAAGTATGTCCGACACGATATCAGGAGGTATCCCATGACACTTTCCATCGCAGTGGACAATGAGATCAACACTGGTACGTTGCCTAGCACGCTGAACTGTAGGGCATAAGTACTTACACTTTTGTGTATAGAAACTGAGAACTGTGGTGGATAAAGTAAAAATAATACACACACACATATATATGTGAAATCGTCTACTCTTGGCCTGTGGTAAGGTGTGTACAGAAAATTATGTGACTGTATACTATAACACTGCGTGTGTTTCTACTTGAATTAATTAAGTTTGAATTTGATGTTTCGTATATACACTGGTGAGCCAAAATATTATGACCACCTGCTTAGTAAATTGTTTGTCCGTCTTTGGAAGAAAATACAGTCAGTTCCACAAAAAAGTGTACACCATAATTTTAAATCTAACGTTCGCAGCGACATCTCTGATAGTGATCTCTAATCTGTAATCAACGTACTTTTGCATAGCGTATAGATAAACAGTGTGTTGAATGTTTCGTTTTGTCATTGGAGTCCAAAATGAGTGCAAAACATCTGAAGCGTCACGAGGCAGTTTCCCCTGTAAATCAGCCAAAGGGGCAAAACTTTCAAACGGAACAGCTGTTAAAATTGTTAGAATGTCAAAGACATTACTTGCGAAGTGGATCAAACGATATTTAGAGGTTGGAAACGTGGATGATTTACCGGAGGAAGACTAAGGTGCCACGCTATAAACGATAATGGCGGCTACTGTATTAACTATTAGGAGATTGTGCAATTAGTAATAACACGTGTTTTCATGTAAACATATATTTATAATGACGGATGAAATGGATCGCAAGGGGATTCTCATAACCGAACTTCAAGAAATGAGAAATACTGATCAGGAGCCGATAGAATCACAAGGATATAGGATTTGTAAGGGAATATCAGGGAAAAGAGTCATGAAACAGTGTCCACAATTTGGAACAGGATTCGTGGTGAGTCTGAAAATAATAGAGCCCATAATAGAATTTAAAGCACAATCTCCCAGGCTCTCAACATTAACTCTAAAAGCTGCAAATAAAATGTACACAATAATAAATGCCCATGCCCCTACAAATGATAAAAATAATAAAAAAGAACACAGAGAAGAGGTAGAAAAATTTTGGGAGCTCTTAGATCAAACGACGAATAACATTAATAAAAATCACATCAAAATTTTAATTGGAGACTTCAATGCCCAGTTAGGAAGGGAAAAGAGATATAGAGACATAATAGGGAAATGGACAGCACAAAGAAGAACAAGCAAAAATGGCATAAGACTAGTGGAATTTTGCAGAAACCATGACATGATCTCAAAGTCGACGTATTTTAAGAGAAGAGCAAGTAAACTAAAAACTTGGAAACATCCAGACTGGAAAAAAGGAGAATGGCAACTGGACCATGTCTGCATGGATAAGAATTACCACAAGGAAATTTACAATGTGAAAGTACTGAGAGGGACAGATACCGGATCAGATCATTACATGATAAAAATTAAAATTAAATTAACCCCATTAGCAAAGAAAAAGTCCCACCAGAAGAAGAAGAGAACCTATGACCCTCATAAACTGATACAAAATGAGGATTATGAAGCACAAACCAGGGATATAAAAATAACAGATGATCTGGAAGAAATAATTCCCAAATTGAAACAAATAGCTGAACAAGTTGCCCCTATAAATCCAAGGAAAAAACACCAGTGGTGGAACGATGAATGTGATGAAGCAGTGTTGGATCGACACCAAGCCTGGTTAAGGCATCAAAATGAAAAAACAGAAAAATCATATTTGGAACTCACAAAACAAAGGAAGACAACACAAAAAATAATAAGGAGAGTTAAACGTCAGTACCAAAAAGATATACTTCTAATGATAGAAACAAATAGTGAAAAAACAAACTCAAGAGACTATTACAAAATATTTGGCAGACAATTACAAAGATATGGTCCTCCAACATTAATGTTAAAAGATAAAGATAATAACCTAGCCCATAGCAATAGTAAAAATACAGAAATTCTAGCAGAAACATTTAACAAGTTACTAAATTGTGAAGATCCCCCAGAACTTCTTCAGATAAACACAGAAACCCCAATTAAAACACCAGCAGAAAATATAAATCCACCTACAATTAATGAGGTCTACAGAGCCTTGAAAGAACTCAAAAACTACAAAGCAAGTGGAGAAGATCAAACGTTTGCTGAACTTTGGAAATATGCAGCAGAACCAGTAAAGATAGCATTACACCAATGCATAGTAAAAATCTGGAATGAAGAGAAATTATCAGAAAATTGGACTACTGCTATAATACATCCATTACATAAGAAAGGAGAAAAATCAAATCCAGACAACTATAGAGGAATTTCCCTTTTGGACTGCACGTATAAGATCATGTCAAGAATACTATACAACCGCTGTAAAGATCAACTAGAACTGGAACTGGGAGAATATCAAGGAGGATTTAGATCCTGGAGAAGCTGCCCAGAACAGATAATCACCTTGAAGTTAGTTATGGATGTCTACAAAAGAAGGCAAAAACAACTAGTCATAACCTCTGTAGATTTCAAAAAGGCGTATGATTGCATCCATAGATCTTCAATGATGAAAATATTAAGGAATTTTGGACTTCATCCTAAATTAATAAAAATGATACAGTTAACCTTAACAAACACCAAATCCAAAGTAAAATTTAGAGGAGAAATATCTGAACCATTTACGATTAAAACAGGGTTGAGACAGGGAGATTGTTTATCACCATTGCTATTCAGTTGTGCTCTTGAATATGTAATGAGAGAATGGTACAAGGAAAATCCTATGAATATTAAAATTGGAACTAAGAAAGATAAAATAAACCTAAATTGC
The DNA here is from genome assembly GCF_021461385.2 of Schistocerca piceifrons. Classification (NCBI taxonomy): domain Eukaryota; kingdom Metazoa; phylum Arthropoda; class Insecta; order Orthoptera; family Acrididae; genus Schistocerca; species Schistocerca piceifrons. The sequence continues at coordinate 287,157,114 of NC_060139.1, read as the reverse complement.
TTGGGATTTGCTGATGACCTAGCATTACTAGCTAATAATATTCAGGAAGCCACGAAACAAATAACAAGCTTACAAAATATAGCACAAAAATTAGGACTCCAGATATCATTTGAAAAGACTGAAATAATGGTAACGGATCCACTTGTAATAGATCACATCACAGTGAACAATAGGGAAATTAAAATAGTGAAACAATTTAAATACCTGGGTGAAATTATAACACATAAATTGGACGAGAAACCTGCATGGCGAGCAAGAACTAATAAAATGATAAAAGCTCAAAAACTAACATGGTCTACGTACAATAAAAAATGTCTATCAATTAAAACAAAATTAAAACATTACAAGACGGTGGTTCAACCAGAGGTTACATACGGAAGTGAAACTCTTTTTAAAGTCACCCAGAAAAACAGAATTGACAAAATTTTAAAAGTAGAGAGAAGAATTGCTAGAACATGCATAAATAAGAAATATCAAAAAGCTGGGCAATGGCGGATAGTTCCAAATGAAGTGGTATACAGAGAACTGGACCCCATCACTGATACTATACGAAAGAAAAGGATCTCTTTTTGTGGTCACATTCTGAGGACACCAGAAACCTGATTATCAAGGAAAATTATTGAGAAACTCTGGAATTTGAAACAACAAGGAGGATGGCTTAAGGAAATAAGAGAGGATATGGAAGAACTGGAAATAACTCTGGATGATTTGCAGAACAAAACGCCAAATTTAAAGAAGTTGAGGGACACAGAAATAAGATTTAAACCAAAAATTGACAAACGACATACAATGAAAAGGGTATTTACAGATAAGGAACGACGAAAAGCATCGGAACGAATGAAGAGATACTGGGCCACTCGGAAGGGGAAAATACCAAAGAAGAGGACCAGAAATGATTGACTGAAGTGGTCCAATGAGGCCGTAAAAGCAGAAGAAGAAGAAGAATGGTGTCTTTTATTTCATACAGATAACGGCGTATACTTTCTTGTGGAAATGACTGCACATCACTGATTCTGCGTATCGGGGACCAGACAGTTTGTTGGTAGGTTTGTAGTGGTAGGTGGCTCTAGGTTTCTACGCACAGATCGTCTAATTCGCGCAAATAGCGGGCTGCTAACTTGCGTACGCGGTGGTGGCGCCCGATAGCGACCCAGATGGGTACCGTAACATTTACATTTGGCGAATCTGGTCGCCGAAACATAAACGTGAGTTCATAATAGTGCTTCTCAAACCACTGCACAACGGTTCTCGCTCCGAAACACAGACAGTTCTACTGCTAAAAGATGACATCGCCGTCGGAGAAGACATCAAGCAAGAAGGAATGCAGGCGGTTCTCAGCTGTCGGCGTCTCTTCGTTTACTACCACAGGTCGCATGCAAGTGCAGGAGAATGTCTCCCGCAGCATAGTACTGCTGCCACCAGCCCGCGTCCGTGGCGTGCGCCACGTTTCGAGCCGCCGTTCACCTCGATGTCGGCGTTTGTGGAGACAACCATCGACCTACAACAGTAAAAATGTGATTCACCCGAAGAGCCGGCAGTTTTCAATTAATCGACGGTCGAATCCCGATAGTCCTGTGCCCACTGCAATCGCAACTGACGATGTCGTTGGTCACCATGTAAACACGTAAGGGTGGTCTACTGAGGCGTCCAAGTTCAACAATGTACGATGAACGGTGTACTCCGAAACGCTTATGCGTGCACTAGCACTGTGCTCTTTCGGCAGGGATGCCGCATACCACCATCTATACCACTTTACAGAGCAGACAAGCTTCCGAAACCTACGTACTGTGGAGAGTCGTGGACGTCCAACCATTTAGCGCCCGGTGGTAGTTTCACCGTCGTTCGACCTCTTTCCGTAGATGCTCACGACAGCAGCACGTGAACACTATATCAGTTTCGCCGTTTTCGAGATACTGGTTCACAGTCTCTGCGTAATAATAATCTGCCCTGTGTCAAAGTCACTTATCTCAATGGATTTCCTCATTTGCAGCCCATATGTGAGTTAGGGTGGCGGTCCGTGTCTGCTCCACTTACATACTTTTGTTACCGCCTCATATGCCACCACACGGCATCCACCTTCGCGGTGAGGAGTGGTCATAATGTTTTTGCTTACTATAATAACTGTGAAAGTTGTTATGAAAGTGTATCATAATCAAGTAGTTACTGTAAGTCTGTACCAGCTAATTTTCCCCTGAGATAAACATACCATTACAATTTGAACGTGGTCCTCTTCTAGCAGATAAAGAAAGTAATGGAGATTTTGACTTGACCCGCTTTGGTGCGCGCAGGGACAGCGCAATAATTTCGCCGTTTAGCCACCGTCAAAGTCAGTCAGCTCCAGGTCGCTGCACTAACACAAAAAAACCTCAACTGCCGATGTTAAATTGCTTCGGACTGTAGAACACGGAGGCAAGCAAATATACTGAATCTCGTTTCAGAATCTGTTGATGAAAGGTCAAATTCGATAGAGTGTGACTGCAATAATTGACAACTCAATTTTCCACATAATCCTTCCTTTTTTCATACTGATAATCTTTTCGTTAAATAACAATTTCATTTGTCAGGTATAATTGTTGTATCATATCTACATTTTATATCACAGTAATGTCTGAACTTACGCAGTTTTAATGTGGCACTTACGCAAAAGACTTAAAGAATAATGTAATAATTCCAGTTCCAAAGAAAGCAGTCGCTGACAGGTGTGAAAATTACCCAACCATCAGTTTAATAAGTCATGGTTGCAAATTGATAACATCTGTTCCTTACATGAGAACAGAAAAACTGGTAGAAGCCGGCTTCGGGGAAGATCCGTTTGGGTTTCGAAGAAATGTAGGAACACGCGAGGGAATATTGTCCCTGTGACTTATTTTACACTATAGCTTAAGGATAGGCAAACCTACGTTTACAGCATTTGTGGACTTAGAGAAAACTCTGACAACGATGACTGAAACACTCTCTTTGAAATTCTTAAGGTATCAGGGGTAAAATACAGGGACCGAAAGGCTATTTGCAAGTACACAAACCAATTGTCAATTACAAGAGTCCAGGAGTATGAAAGGGAACCAGTGGTTGAAAATGGAGTGAGAGAGTTGTATAGCCCATCCCCGATGTTATTGAGCAAGCATTAAAGGAAACAAAAGAAAAATTTGGAGTAGGAATTAAAGTTCAGGGAGAATAAACAGAAACCTTGAGGATTGCGGATGACTTTGTAATTCTCTGAGGGACAGTAAAAGGCTTAGAAGATCAGTTGAGTGGCCGCGCGGTTCTAGGCGCTACAGTCTGGAACCGAGCGACTGCTACGGTCGCAGGCTCGAATGCTGCCTCGGGCATGGATGTGTGTGACGTCCTTAGGTTAGTTAGGTTTAATTAGTTCTAAGTTCTAGGCGACTGCTGACCTCAGAAGTTAAGTCGCATAGTGCTCAGAGCCATTTGAACTAGCCAGATCAGTTGAGCGGAATCGACAGTGCCTTGAAAGGAGGATGTAAGATGAACATCAACAAAACCAAAACAAGGATAATGGAATGTAGTCGAATTAAATGAAGTCATGATGAAGGAATTAGATTACGAAGCGTGGCACTTAAAGTAGTGGTTGACTTTTGTTATTTGCGCAGCAACAGAACTGTTGATGGACCAAGTATAGCGGATATAAAATGTAGACTGGCAATGGCAAGAAAAGCCGTTCTGAAGAACAGAAATTTGTTAACATCGAGTATCGATTTAAGTGTCAGAAGTCTTTTTGCAAAGTATTTGTACGAAGTTAGCAATGTGTGGAAATGAAACATGGGCAATAAGAAATTTAGACAAGAAGAGAATAGAACCTTTTGAAATGCGGTGCTACAGAAAAGTACTGGAGATTTGATGGGTAGATCACGTAACTAATGAGGAGGTACTGTACAGAATTGGGGAGAAGAAGCATTTTTTGGCACAACTTGACTAAAAGAAGGGGTCAGTTGATAGGACACATTATGAGACATCAAGGGATCACCAGATTACTATTAGAGGAAAGTGGTAAAAATCTTGGAGGGGGACCACGAAATAAATGCAGTGAGCAGATTGAGAGGGATGCAGGTAACATTAGTTGTTGGGAGATGAAGAGGCTTGCATAGGATAGAATAACATGTAGATTTACATCAGACTAGTCTTAATACTGAAGACCACAACAGCAACAAAAAGTAAGAATCAGCGTTACTGGTCCATATGTAGTAGTTGTGATTAAACTACAAGAGCCACACACTATAGTAATACTCTCCTGATGTCTATGGCAAAAGGAGTGTTCGTATCTGTCACCACTTCAGGAACGATTCGGGTAGAAACTTGGTATCAATTCAATCATTATAGTAATATATAACAATTTGAATAAGTTTCCTGATATTGAAGATAGGAAGCTACAAAAAATGGCTCTAAGCACTATGGGACTTAACATCTGAGGTACTTAGAACTACTTAAACCTAACTAACCTAAGGACATCACACACATCGATGCCCGAGACAGGATTCGAACCTGCGACCGTAGCGGTCACGCAGTTCTAGACTGTAGCGGCTAGAACCGCTCGACCACTCCGGCCGGCTGAAAGGATTAAACGTCCATCATCATATGTATTTACATTTGTTAGTATGACGTGTGTGTATGTGTGTGTGTGTGTGTGTTTTTTGTTACCATTTCTTGCAGGAACTTGTGGCACTTGTGGCACACACACACACACACACACACACACACACACACACACACACACGTCATACCAACAAATGAACAAATGTAAATACACCTGATGATGGACGTTTAATCCTCTCAAACGCGTCGTGGAGATAAATAAACAGTGACTGGTAACAGTAAACTTATTGTTTCATTTAATGTCAATAACAGTCACGGTAAAGCTTAACCCAAAATGTTCGCATTGAAAGTCTGTTTTATTTAAAAAACTTTAAGAGTTTCAACATAAAAATTTCAGAGGTACTACTTTTCAGCGCGCGCTCGAATGCACTGATTGACTTTTAAATTAATTGGCAAGTGCAGTTAAATATCTCGCAGTTGAAATGGTATTAAGTCTTCGACTTAACATTCACTCGACAATACTGGTGAAAGGAAGGGAATGATTAGTGCCGTAGGATAAAGAACAACATTCAAATCTTCGGATTTTGTAATCCTGTCTTACTCAGCTGCGCGCAATACTACGGTGTGAAAACTTTTACTTTTTAACCTGTCTCACTACAACTGAATCAAACACAATTTTCATGCCATACGCTTTTCCCCTTTATTCTCTGCAAGGCATCTTCGGTGGCCTGGAATATGCACATATTTTATTACATGGCAATGTACCTACAGATTATAAACAGTTCTGGTAGTTGGTTTCTGCTATGATGTAGTAATATTTTAAATTCTACTTACAGGCTGCTTGGACGATTTCTACCTATTACGTTTCTGTTCCGTTTTTGGTGCCGTTCCTCATAAGCAATAGGAACTGAGCACTCGTTTTGATACAATGTGTGTGTGTGTGTGTGTGTGTGTGTGTGTGTGTGTGTGTTCGATTCCCGGTGGGGTCAGGGATCTTCTCTGCCTCGTGATGGCTGGGTGTTGTGTGATGTCCTTAGGTTAGTTAGTTTTAAGTAGTTCCAAGTTCTAGGGGACTGATGACCGTAGATGTTAAGTCCCATAGTGCTCAGAGCCATTTGAACCATTTTGTGTGTGTGTGTGTGCGTGTGTGTCTGTGTGTGTGTTTGTTTCTTTGTTTATCTTATCGTATCTTTTATTATGTGTAGTAGGGAGCAGTCGAAAGTTGGCAATAACATTCGATCTTTGATCATAACATCCAACAGTCGGCAACATAAACCTAAACATTGCATCAAGACGAGTGTCCAGTTCTTAGTGGTGTGAAATGTGGAAAAAAAACCAAGTGACAATTATAAGAAGAGGAACGGCACCAAAAATGGAACAGAAACATAATAGACAGAAAATCGTCCACGCAACCTGTAAGTAGAATTTAAAATATTACTATATCATAGCAAAAACCAACCACCAGAATTGTTTATAACCTATAAGTACATTGCCCCAAAATGTAAACAATATAGTAAAATATGTACATATTCCAGACCACTGAAGTTGCCTTGCAGAGAACAAAGCCGAAACGCGGATGGCACGAAAATTGTGTTTCATTTAGATGTAGTCAAAAGGTCCAAAAAGTAAAAATTGTCATGCCATAACATTCAAATCAATTACAGTTCCGCTAAATACTGTAAACTGATAAAAATGTTGCGTCTAAGATACATAACTAATAAATCAGTTGGTTTGAGGCGAGTTGCAAGTGGTGTGTCATAATGCATTATGTGACAAAAATTAGTGGCAACAGGCTCTTCTTCAACAACGTGCAACTTTTAGTAACTTCAGCTGCACAACACTCTTCGCTCAATACTTCAGTCGCCAGTTAATCTCGTATGTCTTGTAGAATGACCAGATATGCGCTCGCTCATGTATTTACAATGCCTAGCCATACTTCAAACACCATTTCGACAATACACACGCCATTATACCCTTGAGCGCCGACACAGCGTACCCATACTCCACCACCGACAACTTGGAACTAGTAACTGCCTCTCTCTCGGTGCGCACTCGCCCCCAACGATATGACTCCCATACTTGAAACATTCTTTGCCATTTATACAAAACGAATTTCTCTAACTTCTTAAAATTTTGTGGTAGAAATTCTGGCAGTTCTTCATAGACACATTAAACTTTTTTAGGTAATCAACATATCAATTACATAGGCACACAACAAATAACGACAAAATTACAGAATCAGCTAACTGGTAATTACGACGCCCTCCGACGTAGTGTTACATGCTGGTCAGTAAAGTAACATTTTTTGTATAAGTGCGTCGACAGTTGAACTGGGCTTTGATTAGGGCTACATTATTAACTTCAGGCAGGAAATAATTCATAACTGCTGTGATTACAAAAAGTCTTACAGACAACGGTCCCGAGTTCGAGTCTCAGTCCGGCACACAGTTTTAGTTTGCCAGGAAGTTACATTCCGCTGCAGAGTGAAAATCTTATTCTGAATACGAAAAGTCTTGTAAAACATTATGACTTAAGCTTAACTCCAAGATACACCACAACGAAACACATTAAAATAATAAAATAATTATAAGATTACAAAATCGTAGATCAAAGTCATTTACAAATTAGAAGTTGAAGTGCCTGGTCTTTGTACTGTCCATTTAATAATTCGGTGATGAGCTATGTTCTTACAACAAAACTAAAAAGGTAAATAATCTATACTACTACATAAAGGAAACACATTGCTAAACATTGTTATCAAAACGTTCTACACCGATTTACTTCAAATTTCTACACACTGCTGGAGGTGAAAAAAATCATGGGATACCTCTTAATATCGTGTCGGACCTCCACTTGCCCAGCGTAGTGCAGCAACTCGACGTGGCATGGACTCAACATCCCCTGCAGAACTACTGAGCCATGCTGCCTCTATAGAAGTCCATTATTGCGAAAATGTTGCCGGTGCAGGATTTTGTGCAGGATCTGACCTCTCAATTACGATCCACGAATGTTCGATGATATTAATGTTGGGTGACCTTGGTGGCCGAACTATTTGCTTGAATTCTCCTAAATATGCTTCAAACCAATCATAAAAAACTGTGGCCTGGTGACATGGCGCGTTGCAGTCCATAAAAATTCTATTGTTGTTTGGGAACTTGAAGTCCAATTATGGCTGATAACTGTTACCAAGTAGCCGAACATAACAATCTCCAGTGAATGATCGGTTCAGTTGGACCAGAGAACCCAGTCCATTGTATGTAAACACATCCCACACCATTATGGAGCAGCCACCAATTTGTACATTACCTTGTTGACAACTTGGGCCCATGATCTCGTGAGGTGTGCGCCACACTTGAATCCTACCATCTGCTCTTATCAACTGAAATCAGGATGCAGCTCTCCAGACCACGGTTTTCCAGTCGTCTAGGGTCCAACCAATATGGTCAAGAGTCCAGGAGAGGCGCTGCAGGCTGTCGTGCTGTTAGCAAAGGCACTCGCGTCGTTCATCTGAGGTCACAGCCCAAATGCCAAATTTCACGGCACTGTCCTAACAGATACGTTCGTCATACGTCCTACATTGATTTCCGCGGTTATTTCATGCAGTGTTGCTTGTCTGTTAGCACTGACAAAGTTATGCAACCGCCACTATCCTTGGTCGTGAAGTGGCCGTCGGCCACTGCGGTGTCCGTGGTGAGAGCCAATGCTTGAAATGTGGTACTTTCGGCACACTCTTGATACTTTGTTTCTTTCTTTCGCTGACGCCATAGTCCCACAGCGATCGCAGGGTCGGTGTGGTTAAAACGGATTTGGCAATCTTAGTTTGCAGGGATGGCCGGATGCCCTTCCTGCCGCCACCCGTTACCCCCAAGGATGGAATCAGTGTACTCCAACTGTCTGCGTCCAGTGTAAATCGTGAAATAGTGCAGACGTGTTGCAAATGTCTGCGACGCGTGTAACTGAGGTGGAACGTGGGGACCAGCCTGGTATTCACCTAGTGGGATGTGGAAAACCGCCTAAAGACCACATCCCAGCTGGCCGGCACACTGGCCATCGTCGTTAATCCGCTGGGCGGATCCGATCCGGGGCCGGCGCGCCTACCTGAGTCCAGGAAGCAGCGCGTTAGCGCTCTCGCCTACCCTGGCGGGTACACTCTTGATACTGTGGATATCAAAATATTAAATTCCCTTATGATTTTCGAAATGGAATGTCCCATTTGTTTAGCTCCGACTACCATCCCGCGTTCTAAGTCTGTTAACTGAAAACATTGTTAGCAAAAATCTAGAAAAATTCTTCACTGGTTTTGTTCATATGTGACACAATACTGTAATACATTTTTGATGGAGTTAGGCTTCACATTGTTTTTATTATATGAGATACGTAAATATAATCAATATGCAAAGACTACATGTTGTTAGAAAAAAATCACGAACAGTTGCTAACCGATTCGCTTAAGATTTTTACAAGATACTCTAACAGACATTCAGATGGATATAGGCTAGATATTCACATATAATGTGGTCTTCAGTCCTGAGACTGAGAATTGTTTGATGCAGCTCTCCATGCTCCTCTATCCTGTGCAAGCCTCTTCATCTCCCAGTACCTACTGCAACCTACATCCTTCTGAATCTGCTTAGTGTATTCATCTCTTGGTCTCCATCTACGATTTTTACCCTCTACCCTTACCTCCAATACTAAATTGGTGATCCCTTGATGCCTCAGAACACGTCCTACCAACCGATCCCTTCTTACAGTCAAGTTGTGCCACAAACTTCTTTTCTCCCCAATCCTATTCAATACCTCCTCATTAGTTATATGATCTACCCATCTAATCTTCAGCATTCTTCTGTAGCACCACATTTCGAAAGCTTCTATTCTCTTCTTGTCCAAACTGGTTATCGTTCATGTTTCACTTCCATACATCATTTTATATCCTCTCTACTTCGACCATCATTAGTGATTTTGCTCCCCAAATAGCAAAACTCCTTTACTACTTTAAGTGTCTCATTTCCTATTCTAATTCCCTCAGCATCACCCGACTTAATTCGACTACATTCCATCATCCTCGTTTTGATGTCCATCTTATATCCTCCTTTCAAGACGCGATCCTTTCCGTTCAACTGCTCTTCCAAGTCCTTTGCTGTCTCCGACAGAATTACAATGTCATCGGCGAACCTCAAAGTTTTTATTTCTTCTCCGTGCATTTTAATACCTACTCCGAATTTTTCTTTTGTTTCCTTCACTGCTTGCTCAATATAGAGATTGAATAACATCGGGGAGAGGCTACAACCCTGTCTCACTCCCTTCCCAACCACTGTTTCCCTTTTTATGTCCCTCGACTCTTATAACTGCCATTTGGTTTCTGTACAAATTGTAAATAGCCTTTCGCTCTCTGTATTTTGCCCCTGCCACCTTCAGCATTTGAAAGAGTTTATTCCAGTCAACATTGTCAAAAGCTTTCTCTAAGTCTACAAATGCTAGAAACGTAGGTTTGCCTTTCCTTAATCTAGCTTCTAAGATAAGTCGTAGGGTCAGTATTGCCTCACGTGTTTCAATATTTCTACGGAATTCAAACTGATCTTCGCCGAGGTCGGCTTCTACCAGTTTTTCCATTCGTCTGTAAAGAATTCGTGTTAGTATTTTGCATCCGTGACTAATTAAACTGGTAGTTCGGTGATTTTCACATCTGTCAGCACCTTCTTTCTTTGGGATTGGAATTATTGTATTCTTCTTGAAGTCTGAAGATATTTCGCCTGTCTCATACATCTTGCTCACCAGATGGTAGAGTTTTGTCAGGACTGTCTCTCCCAAGGCCGTCAGTAGTTCTAATGGAATGTTGTCTACTCCCGGGGCCTTGTTTCGACTCAGGTCTTTCAGTGCTCTGTCAAACTCTTCACGCAGTATCGTATCTCCCATTTCATCTTCATCTACATCCTCTTCCATTTCCATAATATTGTCCTCAAGCACAGCGCCCTTATATAGACGCTCTATATACTCCTTCCACCTTTCTGCTTTCTCTTCTTTGCTTAGAACTGGGTTTCCATCTGAGCTCTTGATATTCATAAAAGTGGTTCTCTTTTCTCCAAACGTCTCTTTAATTTTCCTGTAGGCAGTATCTATCTTACCCCTAGTGAGATAAGCCACTACATCCTTACATTTGTCCTCTAGCCATCCCTGCTTAGCCATTTTGCACTAACTGTCAATCTCATTTTTGAGACGTTTGTATTCCTTTTTGCCTGCTTCATTTACTGCATTTTTATATTTTCTCCTTTCATCAATTAAATTCAATATTTCTTCTGTTACCCAAGGATTTCTACTAGCCCTCGACTTTTTACCTATTTGATCCTCTGCCGCCTTCACTACTTCATCTCTCAAAGCTACCCATTCGTCTTCTACTGTATTTCTTTCCCCCATTCCTGTCAATTGCTCCTTTATGCTCTCCCTGAAACTCTGTACAACCTCTGGTTCTTTCAGTTTATCCAGGTCTCATCTCCTTAAATTGCCACCTTTCTGCAGATTCTTCAGTTTTAATCTACAGGTCATAACCAATAAATTGTGGTCAGAGTCCACTTCTGTCCCTGGAAATGTCCTACAGTTTAAAACCTGTTCCCTACATATCTGTCTTACCATTACATAATCTGTCTGAAACCTGTTAGTATCTCCAGGCTTCTTCCATGTATACAACCTTCTTTTATGATTCTTGAACCAAGTGTTAGCTATGAATAAGTTGTGCTCTGTGCAAAATTCTACCAGGCGGCTTCCTCTTTCATTTCTTAGCCCCAATCCATATTCACCTACTACGTTTCCTTCTCTCCCTTTTCCCACTACCGAATTCCAGTCATCCATGAATATTACATTTTCGTCTCCCTTCACTATCTGAATAATTTCTTTTATCTCATCATGCACTTCATCAATTTCTTCATCATGTGCAGAGCTAGTTGGCATATAAACTTGTACTACTGTAGCAGGCGAGGGCTTCGTGTCTATCTTGGCCACAATAATGCGTTCACTATGCTGTTTGTGGTAGTTTACCCGCATTCCTATTTTCCTATTCATTATTAAACCGACTCCTGCATTACCCCAATTTGTTTTTGTATTTATAACTCTGTATTCTCCTGACAAAAAGTCTTGTTCCTCCTGCCAGCGAACTTCACTAATTCCTACGTAATCTAACTTTAACCTATACATTTCCCTTTTTAAATTTTCTAACCTACCTGCTCGATTAAGGGATCTGACATTCCACGCTCCGATCCGTAGAACGCCAGTTTTCTTTCTCCTGATAACGACATCCTCCTGAATAGTCCCTGCCCGGAGATCCGAATGGGAGACTATTTTACCTCCGGAATGTTTTACCCAAGAGGACGCCATCATCATTTAACCATACAGTAAAGCTGCATGGCCTCGGGAAAAATTACGACTGTAGTTTCCCCTTGCTTTCAGCCGTTCGCAGTACCAGCACAGCAAGGCCGTTTTGGTTAGTGTTACAAGGCCAGATCAGTCAATCATCCAGATTTTTGCCCCTGCAACTATTGAAAAGGCTGCTGCCCCTCTTCAGGAACCACACGTTTGTCTGGCCTCTCAACAGAGACCCCTCCGTTGTGGTTGCACCTACGGTACGGCTATCTGTATCGCTGAGGCACGGAAGCCTCCCCACCAACGGCAAGGTCCATGTGTGTTGGGAGGGGGGGGGGGGGGATATGAAAACATAGTTAACAAAAATCTCGAAAATTTCTTGGGCAGTATACTTCATATTTTTACACAATACTCTAATAAATAAGGCAACGGCCTTGTCGCTGTGGAATCACCGGTTCCCGTGAGATCACCGAAGTTAAGCGCTGTTGGGCGTGGCCGGCACTTGGATGGGTGACCATCCAGCCGCTATGTGCTGTTGCCATTTTTCGGGGTGCACTCAGCCTTGTGATGGCAACTGAGGAGCTACTCGACCGAACAGTAGCGGCTTCGGTCAAGAACACCATCATAACGGCCGGGAGAGCGGTGTGCTGACCCCGCGCCCCTCCTATCCACATCCTCCTCTGAGGGTGACACGGCGGTCGGATGGTCGCGGTAGGCCACTCGTGGCCTGAAGACGGAGTGCTAATAAATAAACTTTAATACAGACATCGGGTACAAATAATTTTAATATATAGGGTACATAAATATGTATGTAATATGTAAATGGCAACTGTTGTTAGCAAAAATCTTGATAAAATACTGGCCAATCTCTTTCAAATTTTTACGTGATACTCTAATAAACATTAAGACAAACATGGGCCACATTTTTTTGTAATATATATATATATATATATATATATATATATATATATATATATATATATATATATCATACATAAAGAGAAAAAGTTGTTAGCAAAAATCTCCTATAGTTCTTGAACGATTTGCTTCAGATGTTTACATGATACCATAATAAACTTTCAGAGAGACGTAGGCTACTCATTTTTAATGTACATACAGGGTGATTCTAATTAAAGTTAAACTTTCAAAACGCTGTAGAAATAACACCACTGGTCAGAATGACGTCAAATTGCAACGGAATATTATCGGAGAAGGGGGAAAACGTATGGCAGAATAAAAACAAATAATTACAAAATGTAGCAACTGATGACCCTGTAAGCATCATAGTTTAATAGTGGTCGACTACAAACGACAAATAAATCATACAACAATGCCTAAGGTGTACGTTTGACGTTAAGCAAACTGTAACGCTCAGTGTGCATGAGTGTACAGGTATGATACTTTTAGTTACGTAAGGCCATCCACCGCGGCAAGGTCGTATCACATCGGTTTTTAATTGTCCTGAGGCCAAAAACCGCATAAAAAGCATCAATCAAAATCAAATCGGCTTATTAAATTCCTTGTGACTGGCGCAAAACATGTTCAATATGCTGTCCACCGTTTTCTGCAACAAGTTGAAATCGCGAATCAGCATGCTCTACAACTGATACAAGTGTTTCTGGGGTCACGTTCAGAATGTGTTGCGCTATGCATGCCTTCAATGCAGCTAATTTTGCAATCGGAACACTGAACACAACAGTTTTTAGATAGCTCAGAGCCAGAAGTCACACGGATTAAGATCAGGTGAATGGGAAGGCCATGGTGTAGGGGAATGGCGGCTGATAATTCTAGCATTTCCGAAATGGCGCCTCAGCAGCTGCTTAACTGGATTTGCAATGTGCAGAAGTGCACCATCTTGCATAAAAATGATCCATAAGCACATCCACGCTGTTAGAGAGCTGGAATGACGTGGTTGGGCAAAAGACACTCATAGTGCTGGCCAATGACGGTACAGGTAACAGGACCGGAAGCACCTGTCTCTTCGAAAAAATATTGTCCTATGATAAATGACGCCGTAAACTCACACCACACAGTGACCTTTTCAGGATGAAGTGGTACTGGTTGATTTTCGTATGGATTTTCCGTTGGCCATATTCGACAATTCTGTGTACTGACATATACTGTCAGATGGAAGTGCGCTTCGTCTGTCCACAAAATCTTCCACGGCCAATCATTGTCCACATCCATGCGAGCAAGAAATTCCAAAGTAAAGGTCTCTCTCGGTGGCAGGTCAACAGGAAGCAACTTGTGCACATGGGTGATTTTGAATGCTTAACACAGAAGTATATTTCGTAGGATTTTACGCACCGTGCTCACGGGTATGTCCAATGTTCAGGCAATTCTCCGTGCAATAAACGTTTGCACACCACCACTCGTCTCCTCCGGCATTGATGTGGCCACTGCTTCCACTGACGACGAATCAATTCGTTTCTTCCCTCTACCAGGTTGCACACCAAAAGAACTTGTCTTTTCGAATTTTCGAATCATTTTCTCCAGACACACGGCAGTCATCGGACCAGCGCCTTTTTTCAAACCCTTCAGTGTCCGGAACTTCTGGAAAGCGACGTGTGCACAGTCATCATTCTTGTAATACAGCTATGAGAAAGAAAATGTCGTGCTGCACTGTGAAAATGTGTGGTTTTGTTTTCATGTGGCTGTCAGTTTAAATTACGGTATCAGGGCATTTAAACCATTAGACAAATTGTTCCTCCCGTATATGTTCTTTTTCTTTACAAATAATTTTAGACATAAGTTATTTACAGAACAATGTGGTATTTTATTTCCTTCCTCATTGTCGGTTTTAACTGAAAACATGATGGTTGTAATTTTTGGCTTATGATCAGAATACTGCTACGGAATCAGAACCATCCGAAACTTTGTAATCCTATCCGTTAGCAGGCTAAAACTGTGAAAAATACTGTCACTGAAGCTGAACTCAAGGGTTAAATTAGTGGAAATAGTAGGGTAGTTCTTGAATGAATGTATAAATGTAGAAACAAACTAATGATAACAGCATACAAAACGGTTCATGTGCTACTACTAAACGAAGAATAAACACCGTCCCGGCAGGTTTCGGAAGAGGGAGCGGTGCGGATACGGAGAGGCATGTGGTCAACACACCGCTCTCGTTGTCACTTTTCGTGACTGGTAGCGCTACTTCTCACTCAATAGCTCCTCAATTGGCCTCACAGGGGCTGAGTGCACCTCACTTGCCAACAGCACTCGGCAGACCCGGATGGTGATCCGTCCAAGAGCTAGCCAAGCCCGACAACGCTTAACTTCGGTGATGTGAGGGGAAGCGATGTCACCACCGCGGCAAGGCGCTGACTATATACGCTACGACAAGGAACGTTATAAAGAACAAGAAATCCCACAGTCAGAATAAATTTATTAATCTGTGTAAAGAAACGCTGTGAAAAGAAACGAAGTATATAGGTACCGTTGGAGCAAACACTGACAAAAAGTAAAACTTTGATGCACATGCAGAAATCGTCTGCATGGTAGCTATTAATATCCTGAACACTTGGCCAAAGAATTTTTCAGCTGCCACTAAGTGCAGTAAGAACGTAACATCACGCAATCGTGCTCGCTATTGCGGCCTACGAAAATCAAATGGCTTTGAGCACTATGGGACTGCTGGCTTTACCCCTGCTGAGAGATGACTTATTTTGGCTACTCACAGTTTTTCTCTGGCTTCCTTGAACGATATATTTACTGCAGTTGTTTGCCTCAAAAAGGTCATCCCAGACTTCACCGTAGGTGTTGATGGAGTATGTTCATGCTTTTCTTCCTTTCGACGTTGGGCCTACTACCCAGCGTATAAGAAGGAACGCCTATCCCACAATACAGTTCATCAACACGAGTAATTAGCCTTGCGGTTTCAATAAGGTTCAAATGGCTCTGAGCACTATGGGACTCAACTGCTGTGGTCATAAGTCCCCCAGAAGTCAGAACTACTTAAACCTAACTAACCTAAGGACATCACACACATCCATGCCCGAGGCAGGATTCGAACCTGCGACCGTAGCGGTCGTGCGGTTCCAGACTGTAGCGCCTTTAACCGCTCGGCCACCCTGGCCGGCTTCAATAAGGGCTACGTCTATTTCTTGTGTGTGAACAGATATATACATTGGGCAGGCGTATTCACCAACTGAGAAACAGAGTGTTGTAGCAGGAGTACACACCAGCTGGGTTGGACACCCCAATTACTACATGAAGTTTCCGGATGATGTTGTTTCAGGGTGACATCTTACGTTTGATATTCAGTGAATGATCTGTCTAAAGTAACTAAGGTAAATCCAAGGTATCTGAATGTAACACAGTGCTCAAGTTTGATGCCTTCCCAAATCATTTTCAGTTTTCTTCCTGCCTGTCTCTTTCGTAGGTGGAAAGCAGTGACTTGAGTTTTGTGTGGATTTCGTTCAAATGGTTCAAATGGCTCTGAGCACTATGGGACTTAACATCTGACATCATCAGTCCAGTCCCTCAGAACTTAGAACCACTTAAACCTAAGTAACCTAAGGACAGCACACACATCCATGCCCGAGGCAGGACTCGAACCTGCGACCGTAGCAGTCGCGCGGTTCCGGACTGAAAAGCCTAGAACCGCTCGGCCACTGCTTCCGGCTGTGGGCTACGGGTCGAGCTTTTGGTCTCATAGAGCCAGAGAGGGAAGGACAGCACGTGCTCTTCAACGAGCACAAAGGAGTGTGCTCCTGCACCTGACAGGCGCGTATAGAACAACGACGACTGAAGCGCTGCCGGTGGTACTAGGACTGTTACCTCTGCACCTAGCCGCGACAAAGAGAGGTGCACAATATTGACTAAAAAAGCGCAAACATGATAATTCAAAGGACATATGTGCACAGAAGCTGTACCGAATAAAGGTATGCATTGATAGAGCTTGGCAAGAAATCTGGGACACGGCAGAAACCTGGAGGAAAACCTACCAGTTTCTTCCTAACATTAAAGAAAGATCAAGAATGTCACACTTCCTTCCAACTAAGGCTGCTATGCACTACCCGGCAGGAAATGGTCCATATCCCAGTTACTGAAAATACGAGATACGCACCACAGCCATTTGTGAATGTGGAGGAATTGGCACCCCAGACCACATCGTTTGGGAATGGTTATGACATTTTCGATACGCCTGCCATCATTGGCGATGATGTGGTGTAGACGAACAGCGAAATTCTGCATGACCCGCTGAAGCCTCAGGTACATCGATGCTGTCGATGACCTCCTGAATGGCTGATTTCAGCTCAGCAATGGTTTTGTGGTTATTGGTGTACACCTTGTGTTTGATGTAGCCCCACAAAAAGGAGTCGCACGCTTTCGATCCGGAGAATATGGCGGCAAATCGAGGCACATGCCAGTGGCCTCTGGGTACCCCAGAGCCAGAATGCGCTCCCCGAATCCCCGAAGTGCTCCTCCATGACACCAAACTCTCTCCTGCTTCGATGGAGTCGAGTTCCCTCTTACATGAAGCACGTCTTGTCGAAGCCAGTGTCACTTTGGATAAAGGGGATGAAATCGTCTTCCAAAACTTTGCGTACCGTTCGGTAGTCACCGTGCCATCACGGAATATCGCACCGATTATTCCATGACTGGACACCATACAGTCAGCCGTTGAGGGTGAAGAGAATTCTCGATCGCGAAATGCCGATTCTCGGTACCCCAAACGCGCCAATTTTGCTTATTGACTAACCTATCCAAATGAAAGTGGTCTTCGTCGATAAACCACACTATACAGCGGCATACTACTTCCCATCATGCCCCGGGGGCAACCGTGCACTTTGAAGGTCCTAACACAGACTGTTCAGAAGTTATGACGATTTTATTTCATATAGTTCAATAACTGTCACCCTGTAACCGTCTATAACATAATAAGGAATGAGGAACTGTGGCACAAGCTGAACTCGCTGATAGCGGAAATATCAGTTTATGAACTGCAAGCCTACATGGCTGAGGGACAACCAGCAAGAGGCCTTACATCACGATAACGAGACTCGCCACGGCCGAACACCCACCTCCAACAGTCTTCTGGAAGCAGTGAGGAGACGAGCTCCGCAGAAGGCCGGGAAGGACTTCCTGCGACCCTGACATCCATCTCCCAAACTCTTCACCTTGGGCGTCACAGCAGCACAGCCTCTATGAATCCCGAGTTGCACCTCAGCACGCTGAGGGCTAACCATCCAGATACGTGGGAGTCCAGCTTGGTTCTAATACCAAGTACCATAGCGCAGTGTAGTGTAGATCACAATTAATAAATTGCAAAATTTCTGCTCTATCAATGCAGCGTAGTGTGGCAGAGCAGTAGCATATGCCTTCTGGATTCCAAATGAACATATATTTTGTGCGCCAGATGACCAAATGGAGTATATAGGATTTTTTTTCTGTTTCAGTTTTTTATATAGATATTCTACATAGATTCCCCTCCTCCCTTAAACACCTTAAGCTTAGGTATACTACCACATTTGAAATTATGTTAAAATATTATGTGTTATTTCATGCCAATTAATGTCTGTTCTTGTTATCTAGATAACAAAGTTAAAGAAAATAGCAAATAAATAAATAATGTCAGTGAAGCTACTATTCCCACCGAATCAGCAGCCAGAAAGATCTCTCTCACACACCCTAACCAAAGATTGAAACCGATTCACCCATATCTCAAGTGACTTCACTTCCTAATAAAGTTTTTGTTTGCAATAACAACAAACAAGGCTTGAGGTGAGAGAGAGGGAAGGAGATAGAATGCGGGTGAGTGGGGGTGGGGGGTAAAATGGACATAGATGGAGGAGACTGACAGAGAGAGGGGGATGAAATGATGGACTGAGAGAGGTGGGAGAACGCGATTAGAATGTTTACAAAATTTTCATATGTATTTAGGACCTGCGAAGCATTGTCGAGTTCCCTAGTTAGTAGTGAAACAGATGCTACTGATAATTAGACGCATGTCATATCAAGTACTTCATTACCATCTCAGTTATTTACTGCTCGTCTTGGAACGCCCTACGTATTCAGTCTAGGAATTATGAAAATACTTGCTGTCTAACAGTTACTTATTTTGAACCGAAAAGGAATTGCATGCTGCCAAAATAGTGATGATGCTCTTCTGTGTGTCAAGAAAGACAATGAAATGAACCAGAGGGGAAACTGATTTGAATGAGTCAGAAGCAAATGTGTATAAGTACACTTCCGATAGCTATGAAAAAAAAGTGAAGTTAAAGTTTAAAAGGTTTCATAATTGTCTTGAGATTCCAAAACGGAGTTTAACATCTTCTTTGTGCAATATCTCGCAGCGTTTTCCGTTTGCATGTTGGAATAACAGTTAATATAAATGACCAGTTTTACATCACAATACGTAATACTCAGTATCCTCTTGTATCCCTTCGCTTCCAGAAAACTGTGAATTAAGAAGAATGTGACTCACGTTTTCTCTATAATGCCTTATTATTGGCTGTTATCAATTCACTTACCATACAATCGCTGTTTAGAGCTATAACAAAACATTTATGTAATGATACATGGACTTCATGCCTTTTGTGGCTTACAATAGTGAAAGAAAGTAAGAAAGAATATTGTGTAATGCATTATTCCATAATTGAAAACATTTTGCACTACCTCGGTCACTTACCTTTTCTCATCTAACATAAGTAGGTTATGTAGATAACATACAACATAAAAAGTCAGTATAAACCTACCAACTCATGACATCTTGTAACTAGCTTCCCTGTAGTTCGCAAGGTAGCAGCATAGAAAGGGATTTCACTTGTATTTCTTTGCCACGAAAATTTTACATGCTTTGCCATGCTCTAAATGCACTTATCTCATTTCTCTGTGAAATGTCACTTGTACCACTTTGCTTTTGACTCCCCTCATTTATGAACGAAGATTTGTACCGAGTGCATGGGACCTTTCAAATCCTTTCTCCCTATAAATAATTGTATGAGGTGGATAAATTTGCGGAATAAATGTAATGTTCTCTGTGTGCCTTGCAAAGGCGAATAACGCCGGAAAAGGAAAACGAATACTCGACCGGCAAAAGAGATGCGATTGGTGGCAGTGCAGATGAAAGGCACCAGCGCTCTGGCGCCATTCTGAAACGCTGCAGAAAGGGGGGCCTCCAGACGAATCAAGAGCCGACGCCCCCAATCACGTGGAGGGTCTCAGAAGAAACAGTAACTGTAAGATTGCAGGAAAAAAGAAACAAAATGGAACATGCATAAGTGGTGGAACTCAACAAATTAGTGAATTAAATAAGACATCGACATTTGCAGTGTCGTGTGCTTCAACATTATTCTTGATTATGTGATTTTGTATCATGTCATCAACATTTCAGACTAAAGGTTTGGGCCGGCCGGTGTGGCCGAGCGGTTCTAGGCGCTTCAATCTGGAACCGGGCGACCGCTAAGGTCGCAGGTTCGAATCCTGTCTCGGGCATGGATGTGTGTCATGTCCTTAGGTTAGTAAGGTTTAAGTAGTTCTAAGTTCTAGGGGACTGATGACCTCAGATATTAAGTCCCTTAGTTCTCAGAGCCATTTGAACTAAAGGTTTGGGTGAAAAGACATATGAGAGGTTTTTAATACAGACTCTATGGACCGATTCAAAATACTCTTCTGCGTTTGTGACTATTTTTTACAAGAAACCCCTTGAGTGTGAGGTCAAAAAAAGGCCAATGAGGTTTACGGCATTAGATGCCCCAAATATTGCCTGCCACGTATCTACAATATTGGCTGCTAATGACAACAGGGAGCGGGACTGAAGGTATCCAATCGTGAGAACAGCAAGAGGCTACGGAGCGTATTTGAATTGCTTAGTTGACGAGTAACTCAAGACGGTACTACAGTGCTAGAGATGTTGGTACAAAGCAAAGCAATGGCAACGATAAACAAAGCAAACATTGCATTATATCTACAACAACAGTCGCCGAAGTTGACATTTCGTCAGAAACGAAACCAAGCAATTTGGAGCGAGAAAGAAATGTTAGATCAAATATTAGGGTTTCTGCAAGATGAGTCAGTGGAATGTGTGCTGTTGTACCTCTCGAATGTGCGGACAGTAGCCGGCCGCGGTGGTCTCGCGGTTCTAGGCGGAACCGCGGGACTGCTACGGTCGCAGGTTCGAATCCTGCCTCGGGAATGGATGTGTGTGATGTCCTTAGGTTAGTTAGGTTTAAGTAGTTCTAAGTTCTAGGGGACTGATGACCACAGATGTTAAGTCCCATAGTACTCAGAGCCATTTGAACCATTTTTTTGCGGACAGTATACGTGACGAGTACAATGATGACGATACGTACTTAGCAAGTGAAAGTGATAATGAAACAGTTGGCGAGCCGTGTAGTTCATAATCCTTGACGGACAGGGAGCCACAAATCCCGTCTCCAGTAAAAAGAGGTAGAGGACATTCGTTGTCCAAGGAGAGGGTACTAAATATAATTAGGTACGTGGAAAATCATGCGCAGCATATTAAAAAAAATGTACAGATTTCTAATACGTCTGCAGCAATATGGCCGTATAACCGATACGAAAAACTATTGATATACAAGGGAGGACAAGGCGCACATGTTACAAAAACTAGTGGTTGCGCGTTTCAAGGATGCTCGATACTATTTACAGGATGTGTATGTTAGTGACCTAGTACGTTATGCACATCGAACTGCGCGCGACATAGATTACAGTGATTTCAGGGGAAGCAGTGGATCGTTGCATAACTTCAGACAGCGCTACGATAGTGTAAGACATAAGCGTCAACTTGACGCACAGCAAACTACGATCCGAAACTTTGTAAGTGAGATAAATCAACTTATCCCATCGTTCAGTAAGGAATTTTTTTAACTCCGACTAGACGGGATTTGAAGAGGAATTGCCTATGAAAGGAACCCTGGAAAATAGAGATATCAAGAGAGGTTTATTAAGATTTATTGTGCTGCGAGAAGTTGGGAGGTGCTCTGCCCATTACGATTCTTTCTCAGGTGCGTGATCTTGCAAGAACAGTAGGGAATATTTACGTCACAGCAAGCCAGAGTGGGAAAATGGGAGTAAGAGAACTGCAGCTATGATATGGCCACTGCTTTTGTCCAACAGCTGATCAAAATAACTTGCTTCGGCTTGATTCTTGATCTGTGTATAAAAATTATACTGTTTTAGAGCAAACTAGCCGTCTTGAAAAGCGTGTGACATTGCAATTCATACCACTTGGAACAACTGGACAAACTGAGGCTCTGGATGTTTGTTTTTCTCATTTGCAGCTACCCCTTAAAGGATAGCCAGTTTCACGATAAGCTCAATGACAGACTGTTTCGCATTCGGTTGTGATCCATCACATTCCATCATCTCTCATCACCCCGTTACGCGAATATTATTTTATGTGCATTCCTTAAGACTGGATGCCTAGCTGAATGTCCTGCATGGTTTGTAACTCGCACGGAGTGCGCCTTCTATCTTGATGACGCGAACCTTCGTGATCGTTATGGCGGGCCATTTTTCATACGGTATTCATGGTGCAAGTTAATGGTTTGTTTTTGAAGATTTCTTGAATGTCGAAAATGTCCATTTTGTGAAGTGCAATACATACATCGTGTAAAAGGTTGAACTCTGTACCTATCGGACACTCGTTTTCTATCGCCCTCCTGATGCACATGGTGAGTGATTGGTAGCTACTATGTTTCCTATCATAACCGGTAACAGCACTTTCAGATAGCCTTACTAAAAATTCGACTTACCACCTCGCAGTCAAGGGGTTCCGTGTGAGTTCTGACATTTTGCCAATGTGTCTCGATTGTCCCCTGTCGCTCTCCGTTCGCCCAATGAAGGTGACGTTTGTTACAAACGACACAGGGCCTCTTCGTCTTCTAGATTCTATTTTCATTCAAAAGCTCTAAATTCTTGTAAGTTTGTACCATCTCTCCGAGTTTATCACTCTTTCCGATTGTGTTTTCTGGCACAACAACTGTATGAGACATTTTTGCGTTTTTTAAACCATTTCGGATTTACTTTGTTTCGTTTTAGTTAACAGGTGGTTGTTCAATTTGTGTGTTTTCACACAGAGCAACAGTCTTCTGTTTATAATTTACAATGTCATTGCCTCTATCGTGCTGTACAAATCTTCGTTCGACATTGATCGCACCTGTCAATCAATCCCTGCACTAGCCAAAATTTTTCTGAGTATCCTGCTTTCCTGCTTGATTTTAATATATAAACACTAAAAATACTCACTGGGTTCCAAAGATTCAAAATTTTAGACGCAGACTCCGTTTCCGTATGTACTCTTCTAATATATGGATTCACGGGTGAGTGTGAGGCTACGGATCGAAATATTAGTTCGCTCCTAGCATTTCGTTCTGACAGTTAATGTGACCCACCACCCCTGGTATTGCCTTTGCGTACAAAAGAAGTCAGTTCTATGGTGAATGCAAGTTAAACTGTATGTCTCTGTGTGAAGTGTTGGCTACGCCAGTGCAGGGGATGGAGGAAAGCAAGGGGATATCATTCCCAACAAGACCACATTTAGCTAGGCCCAGTCTTAGGTTGAGGACAACTTTAAAATCGTACCTTGGCATTGTGTCAAGCGTGACACTATACTGCCTGGGTTTGCTAGGTTGGCACTACTTCCTTTGGTTTGCCGCTGGTTGAGGACAACTTTAAAATCGTACCTTGGCATTGTGTCAAGCGTGACACTATACTGCCTAGGTTTGCTAGGTTGGCACTACTTCCTTTGGTTTGCCGCTGGCTATTATGGCGTGATTTTCTGGCAGACGAAGATTTTACCTGCCGCCTCAGAGGTCTGAGAGAGAGAGAGAGAGAGAGAGAGAGAGAGAGAGCTGTGAATGGAGTCGTGAGTGTTGACGGTACAGGTTTATTGCCGGGAGAAGTTTGGCACAATTCGAGAGCCGGTGTGTTTCTGTGAGGTCGCTATTATTCTGGGTCTGCTGAGCTGAGCTCATTCGAGACGCTGACCCCTGTAGCTTATGGATACTGGTTGTAGTGTGCCAGTCAGGCACACGGCATTACACTACATCCATGAAAGGTTTGTAGCTAACTGTGCCAAGCAACATCATATACTTAAGGGGTACTGTAATGTGGTGCCTGCTGAAACTGGTGTTATCTAATGGCTAACCACAGACAGTCCGTCGCTAGATTGTGTTAACAGCAGGTGATGTGAGGTGGCTGCCCACACTACGTTATGTTTGCTGCATAGGATACCGATTGTACGTACATAAAAAAAGGTTTTGCATCACCCCGGTTCTCAGAACTCCTGAAGATAGACGTTGACTGTGGATATTGTATCACAGACACAGTCCCTTTGACTGTTCAAAGATGTCACTAAACCAGCCCAAAGATGTAAACAACCATACATGAGCAGCGCCTATTAGACGGAGGGGGTCCAACCGCCGATGAGTTCCAGTCATTCCACCAGGAAGGAGGTGTTGTCTGTAGTTCAACTATGCCTAGACGGTGAATACTGCGGTTCGATCGCGTCCACATTGTTACTTTGTGCCAGGAAGGGCTCTCAACAAGGGAAGTGTCCAGGCGTCTCGGAGTGAACCAAAGCGATGTCGTTCGGACATGGAGGAGATATAGAGAGACAGGAACTGTCGATGACATGCCTCGCTCAGGCCGCCCAAGGGCTACTACTCCAGTGGATGACCGCTACCTACAGGTTATGGTTCGTAGGAACCCTGACAACAACGCCACCATGTTGAATAATGGTTTTCGTGCAGCCACAGGACGTCGTGTTACTGTGCACAATAGGCTGCATCATGAGCAACTTCACTCCCGACGTGCATGGCGAGGTCCATCTTTGCAACCACGACACCATGCAGCGTGGTACAGATGGGCCCAACAACATGCCGAATGGACCGTTCACAGGATTGGCATCACGTTCTCTTCACCGACGAGTGTCACAGATGCCTTCAACTAGATAATCGTCGGAGATGCGTTTGGAGGAACCCGCACAGGCTGAACTCCTTAGACACACTGTCCAGCGAGTGCAGCAAGGTGGAGGTTTCCTGCTGTTTCGGGGTGGCATTACGTGCTCCCGACGTACGCCACTGGTGGTCATGGAAGGCGCCGTAACGGCTGTACGATACGTGAATGTCATCCTCCGACCGATAGTGCAACCATATTGGCAGCATATTGACGAGGCATTCGTCTTCATTGACGACAATTCGCACACATCTTGTGCACCTCTTGTGAATGACTTCCTTCAGAATAACATCACTTGACTAGAATGGCCAGCATGTTCTCCAGATATGAATCTTATCGAACATGCCTGGAATAGACTGAAAAGGGCTGTTTATGGACGACGTAACCCACCAAACTCTCTGAGGTATCTACGCCGAATCAACGTTGAGGACTGGGACAGCCTGGACCAACAGTGCATTGATGAACTTGTGGATAGTACGCCACGACGAATACAGGCATGCATCAATGCGAGAGGTCGTGCTACTGGGTATTAGAGGTACCGGTGTGTACAGCAATCTGGACCAACACCTCTGTAGGTCTCGCTGTATGGTGGAACAACATATAATGTGTGGTTTTCATAAACAATAAAAAGGGCGGAATTGATGTTCATGTTGGTCTCTATTCCAATTTTATGTACAGGTTCCGTGACTCTCGGAACCGAGGTGATGCAGAACTATTTTTGATCCGTGTATGTTATCAGTTGGACAGTTATTGTGGCAGATTTTTTATATGATATGATTAGCGATGCTGTTATGTGGATAGTGTGCATCTAGAGTAGCTTATGTTAATGATAGAATATGGTTGTTTTCTGTTTGTAATACTGACCTGTTTTAGGTTAGTTTCTGTGATATTTTATTTTCCCTCGTATGTGGACTGAGATTCGTATACCAAGGTGCAACTTCATGGCAGTTTTCGAACGGCAAACACCCAAGGCCCTTCAAATGAAAAGCTAATATTCTTATTTGTTATAGTATCTATGGTAAACTGTTGATCCGTTAGACTCAATATATTTTTGACGTTGCTCTGCACCTGCTCATTTTCTTATGCTCTTGTTGTTTTCATTATGATGAAAATTCATTTAAATTTGATTTAATCTGAGTCTTGCTGTTCTTAATATTTTATTTTGATGGCATTCCGTTTATGAATCTGTTGGTTGTAGGCGATGGCTCTGATTCGGTCTTAATTGTGATGCTAAACTCATTTGACTTTTATTTAATCTTAGTCTTTATCAATAATCTATTACTATATTAATGTTTGGTCTTGCCAACATTCCGTTTGTGAATGCAATGGTTGTAGCCGGTTGGTCTGAGGCCATTTATTCATGTTATTAGTAAATCTATCAGTACTGTACTGATAACGTAAACTGAGTCACTCGATTCTACACTTTAATCCTAAGAGCCCACCTAGACGTATCAACATAAGATTCATTAAGATCATTTTTGTTTCACGATTAGCTCCCCAGCTCAGTGATATGTTCGAGATAACAGAGACAAAAGTGAAGCCACGATGGTGTGACGCACTAAATGCGTGGACCATTCTGAGAATTAGCGAATGCGCAGACTTCTCTGGAAGTTTGCTTGCTTCCAGAAGACATGTTCGCTTCCTTCGGCAAGGAGGGGAAGTAAGACAAGGAATGTGAAGGAGCTGTGTTAGCCGGATGAGGAATTGCTTCTCCGCCTAGGGACCGACGCCCAGGATTCCTCGACGCGCCGTGTTGTGTGTGTACCGGGACTAGCGCGGGAGGCATCGACATTTGCCGAGGACGACGCAGTGGTCGATCCGGGATACACGCCCGTCGTGACTGGCATACTGAATCAACTGCTATACAGGGAAATACACTGAGTAATCATACGATAATGTACGATGCTGAAGACATGTGGGAAACGGCGAAACCGATCAGTCGCATCTCACAGGAATCTCTCACACATGCTTTCATCACACACATAAACTAAATTTCCATGGTTTCTCTCTGTCCCTCTCTCAGAGGGCGAACAGTTAGAAAAATGGCGCACTGCATTCTTAAATGTGACAGAACTGGCTTCTAAGGTTAAGTTACACTCCACAAGATTACCTTTGTTGGTCGCCTCCGGCTTATGCCCTAGCAGTAGGACGTTCTGTTCTTCTTCTCGGTGCTGGTAACGTCGCCTGGGTTGCAGAGCTGTAGCGTTCATTGCGTTGGCAAGAATCACGTCAAAAACGTATGTAGCGTGTTTGGTCAGTTGTTTCCAATATGTTATCATTTTTCTACAATTCAGTCACTTGTCCCCTTCTTAAACTGCGTGAGAACGGTACTTGCAATCCCAAATCTGTGCAACGATAGGATCGAACTGCCTTTGAACTTGTCTTCATAGCGGACATCTGCCACATCTGTCAACTGAGACCATCAGACATAAGCAATATGTTACTGTGATGGTTGTTATCTGATTTTATGATTATTGACGTATCTTATCACTTGGGCACCGTTCGTACTCGTTTGATTTTTGGACAGGCAGCCTACCGCTGCCAAAAGTGGCTCATTTACCATGACCTTTTAACTCCTGACTGCAAAGACCCACCCACAAGCCGCACTGCACTGTAGTAACCATGTCCCCACTTCTCTGAAACACCTCCAACCAATTCCATCGTACGTACTCCAACAGTAGTAAAGAACATGAACTCATCGTTCTAATCCGCCCTACCGACGCACCAAACAACTCTCTAAGCCCTGCTCTCACAGTGACCACAGCATCCACTTTATCACTACTCTCCTTCAGAATATCGCCACATCCTACATGTAGTCACCCCAGCTGCCTGTTCACTGTTCTTATTTTCTAATAAGACACCATCGTCTAACACTTCCCACTCAACCTCAGCCTAATGCAGTGCATCCCTACCCCCCCCCCCCCTCTCCCTCTCAGCATGCAATATCGCGTGGTGTGTGGCTGTGAAACCTGTCGGAGTAATGGACCTACACAGACTCCGTCACACTCCCCTTAAGACTCCATGCTAACTGTAAATTGTGCAATGAAATCCCTATCGTGAAATAGAATCATAAGGTGGGAAATTGCAATAATCCTACTATATAACTATCCGTTCATCCAATAGAATAAATCAGTGAACTGAAGGGAACTACGTGCTACTTCATATAAAATTGCAAATGAAATTTAAAACGATAATTTACTATATTAAACGATCACAAAGAATTGGCATCGACATTCTACGAAAAACAAGGTTAATTGCTGACGACAAGTAACAAGAGAGACTAGAGTAGGTATGAATACCGTACCCTAATTCCACATTAAATCATTAATCCAATACAACCCAACGATTAATTTAGAAACTCCAGTGGTCGACTGGATATCACATTAAACGATACTAAGGCATGAATCGGGTTTAGCGGAGCTGTGCCAGCGGTACACTTCGTATCTAAACATTAACCGCTACCTAGTGAGTCTTGCAGCTGTATACTCTCACCAATCTACTGTGGCGATAAGTCGGAGGACAGTGGTCGTAGTGGAGAATCAGAATCTCGGCCGTCAGGTTTCGGACACCTCCAAGCGCCAGAACATCTCAAACCAGCGACCTGTCTCCACCCACAATCAAAGCAAGAGCATCCTTTTTCTTCCACCAGCTTCTGACTCGGCAGTTTTCGCCAGTCTGGCAGCAGACGCCAATCAGGAAAAATATTACCTTTTATGCCAAGAGCATGTCAAAGCCACGTTCTACAAATTCCCAGCCCGGAATGACATCAGTCATGGGCCAATCAGAGCACATCTTCCTGGCTAGTTTGTCCTAGAAATTCCCGTCTGACGTCATCCGGCGATAGGCGATTCAGAGCGTTTTTTAACACTTGTGCATTTCCCGAGGCCAAACCCGCGTGACGTGTCCTCTGCAAGGTCCCCATTCTCACCGCTATTTGCTCAAATGGCTCTGAGTACTATGGGACTTAACATCTGAGGTCATCCGTCCCCTAGAACTTAGAACTACTTAAACCTAACTAACCTAAGGACATCACACACATCCATACCCGAGGCAGAATTCGAACCTGCGACCGTAGTAGTCGCAGAGTATCCGAAGCGCCTAGAACCGCTCAGCCACAGTGACCGACCTCGCTATTTCCTCAACTTTCCAAGCCTATACTTTTCCGCCATAAACTGTGGTGTCCCAGCAAGCACTGGAAACTGTTGACCTTGGCCATCTCAAGAGGCGAGTAATGTCACAGGCCGCAAACCCAGCCTTAGTGGAAAGCACCTGTAGGTTCGGTGAGCTCCCGTCAGTTGCCACTTGATTTTCTGTCGACTTCACTAGACGGAAAATCTAAGAGATCTGCTCAGATTGTCTCCTAAATCGTTTATAAAGATAAAGAACAGCAGAGGGTCTATACCCCTTCCTTGGGAAACGCCAGATATTACTCCTCTTTTGCTCGATGAATTTTCATCAGTTACTACTAACTGTTACCTTCTGACAGGAAATCACGAATCCAGTCGCACAACTGAGACGATACCCCATAGGCACGCAATTTGATTAGGTGCTACTTGTGAGCAATGGTATCAAATGCCTTTTGGAAATCTAGGAGTGTGGAATCAATTTAAATTATCCGACGATAGCACTCATTCTTCATGAGAATAAAGATCTAGTTGTGCTTCACAAGAACGAGATTTTCTGAATCCGTCTTGGCTGTTTGTCAATAAATTGTTTTTTCCATATCAGATAATAGGCACGGTTCTGCATTAATGTAACTATTTTTTTGACAGAACAGCGGGTGATGATCATGGTTGCCAGTATCTACATACGGAAAACGGACGCTGTCTTTTAAGCACTGAGAAAAATTTACCGCCTTCTGATGCACTTTGGACCGTCTTAGACCGATAGGCACACAACGGTTACATCAACAGCGTTATTTGATTATCGGCTGTGTATCCAGGAAGAGCGGAACCACGCTTGCACTTTGAACCATCAGGGTGCAGCGGGAGGCGCGGTTTGAGACGTGACGGCTGGTGGCTCGCGTACCATCAGGGTGAGGTCAGTGTCCATCGCAGCAACGGCGTTCGTCTGGGGATACAACTGAAGTAAGACTCTTTCAGTGGCACGGACTCTAATAAAGATTTTGAACAGGAATATTTTTTTTTTCGAATTCCCTCTACCCTGACAAAAAACACAAAGAAAAAGAACACTTTTTACGATGATCTGCTTGTGAGGTATGTGGGTAGCTGGCTGACCTTGAAAAGTAGTCGAAACTAGATAGCTGAAGAAAAGGCAACCTTCTTTAGTTACCTGTATGAGACACAATATTCAGGTAAGATAATGGGCACTATATTTGTAAACAGTATCCTGTGACGTACTTTCCATGTTCCTGTTGGCTAGGATGCGACTTGAGACTTGCAAATAGGTATAAGTGTGTTTCATTCTCAGATGACGTTGCTACAGGAGACCTGTATAGAGGGCAGGTCTTCCTCGAGTGCCGTTCTAAATGTATGTGGCTTTTATGTAGACGTGCCTCATCCAACTACCGCCTCTTTTTGTATATTTTAACTCCAATTGATCCACCTCTCATATATACATTTCATCTTTTATCCCCATATTTATGTATGTAATGCTCCCCTGTGATATTCTATGTAATCTCTTGGCTGAAAAGCGGCGAATTGTGCCACTGCCAGTCCACTCCTGCCCCCATGGGGCAGGTGAATGAAATGACAATAAAGGGGAAAAAAGGCGCAGTGAGACAGTGGGTCGCTGTTCTAACATTATTATTACCCATCCTTATGTTCCTCCCAGCAGCAGCTATTCACTTGTAAATCGGCAGCAGGCTACTCCCCTGTACTTCAGTGATGCCTTGATTTTTCCCATATACGGCTATAGCCTAGCCTGGCTGGAGCAACACTTCAGTACTAGACTAATAGTGAAAATATACACTCCACCCACATCCAGCAGCTATTGACAAAACTGGATGGAGCTACTGTCTAGTGCTCGATCATTTGCAACTCAGATTGTTTAAATAAAGATTATAATGCACTGCTTACAACACAATAAAGACTTACGTCCATCCTACACACCAGCCCAGCAAGGACTGAGTCCTTTTCCCGCCAGTTTCCAGATGAGGGATGGGCGGGGAGGGGAGGGGGGACAGGGAAAAGGAAAGCGAGAAGTGGAAGGTGGGTTACAGGCAACAGCGCCCTCTTGTACTGGTGTTGCGGGCTAGGTCAGTTAGTCTCCAGACATCAAGGTGAACACAGACAAAATTTAATATTCCCGACAATAAATTTGAATTTCCCGCCATTTTTCCGGCCTACCGTCTTGTATTACATCATAGTTGTGGGGGGAGGGCTGTGAGGGTGCTGGGAGTTCCCTCCGTGATGGGGACTCACATCCCGACAGGGGAAAACCCATGACATAATTGGGGTGGTTGTGATTAATTGATCAATTAATTAATTTGCACAATTGCTTCGTTATCAAAAGTGGGGTCAGACCCCATTGCCACACTACCAGTGTTTAGCAGCACTGACTAGCAACTCGTGAGACCAGGTTTGACTCCTGCCGGTACTAATATTTTTTTCTTGTTTTTACTGTATTCCTATCAGTCTTCTGACTTTGATGCGTCCTGCCACGAATTCCTCTCCTGTGCCAACCCCTTCATCTCAGATTAGCACTTGAAGCATACATACTCATTTGCTGAATGTATTCCAATGTCTTTTGCCCTCTCCATCTCTCTCTAGTTCAAAGAAAGTCATTCCCCGAATTCTTAACAGATGCCTATCATCCTGTCCCATCTCCTTGTCAGTGTTTTCCAGATATTCCTTTCCTCTCCGATCCTGCGCGGAACCTCCTCATTTCTTACCTTATCAGTCCATATAATTTTCAACCTTGTTTGTAACACGACATCTCAAATGAATTGCAAAATTAAAAAAATATATTTATAAAATTTAAATACATTTAAACTGTTCACTGTGTATATGTAACATTAATATCTTCAGTTTAGTTACTATAACTACCCTTGTAAGTCAAATGGCTATAGATAGTTGTAGAAAAAAAAAGCGAGGAAATGAGCAAATTTTGCGTAACAGCTTGTTTTCATAGCAAGTACCACAGCAATGAATTTACTAAAAGAAGGTGACATCTTCCACGTTTGCTGCACTGACTTTAGTTTTTCACGGCTAGTTTCTGTCATCTAGGCAGTTTTCAAATGATTTTGTGGTTCTGCAAGAGAAAATCATGCCTTACATTTTGAAATGTTAGCGTCTTTAAATTTGTATTTTCTGCTCGTTTTGGTTCACAAATGCTCTCTCATTAGTTTGACAGCTTTTGAGGCTGCCATAACAGTCCTCCGCCCCTACGGCACGGTTCTCGACCACATAGCTGAAAAATGGACACGGTTCAAGATTTGTTCTGTCTTGATTGCCATCTAACAAGTTGAAAGGTGGTTGTCCTCTCAGGCAACCTCCATTTCATTTATCAGGCTTATTTGCCCTATTTTTTTCTAGGCAGTTATTAATCTATCAATATGTCCTCACTGAAGGATAATAAGAATGTATTTTAATAAGATACTGTGGTTGGTGTACATTAAGCAACATACCTGTGTGACTTAATATTCTGGCCAGGAATGATTTCTGTGTGCTCTGAGTTGAGGCTGGGGATAAGTTCGACCACACGTGGCGGCCTGCCACAAAAGCAGAGGGGACAGGCGGCTCTTCAGGGAACTGGCCATATGCCGGGGGTGAAGCTGCACAGCGGTGTGACCGCACCCCTATCACTGGCGCCGTACACCTCAGGGGCTGCGAACCTCTGAAACTACCCGTTGGTCACGCCGGCGGTGGCGGAGCTTATTTCCTGCGAACCACTGCGGGGCGTTGACCGGCGACACAGTGGTGTGGGTGACGCCACCGGACGTCACGATGACATGGGCAGAACACTGACTGTATGGTTGATGACGTGAGAAGCAATAATAAACAGAGTTTTTTCAAAACTCGGTAAATGCAACACAGTTATACATAAAACGAGTTTTTTCTGTTTTCACCTACATAAGTATCTTTGACCATTTGTATTTTTATATGACTACTAGATCTCACTGACATTAATAAAGCACTGTAACGAAATATATTAAAATTTAATCTTTATAACAGTATTTTAAGGTGTGATTCTTCCAGGTTTTTTTTTCAAAAGTCGATAAACGCTTATAATTATTGCTAGTATCAGTTACGTTACCTTCTTTAATTCCGTGCATTTTTTCCATAACTGACATTTTATGTGCTGCAGTGTTTATTATATGCCTGCATTGTTGTGAAAAAAGTTTTTTTCCACATATTATTACTAAAGACTAGATTATATGCATCATAAAAACCTTAAAATATGCATACAAAATACATGCAAATGCTTAAAAATGCATTAAAAGTGTCAAAATATGCACGACCAAATAATAAAAAAACATGTTAGTTACTGCGTGCATTCCATCTCAAAGTCGAACCTGTGCAAATCACTTACGAGGAAGAGAGTCGGCCACGCGAAAAATCGGTACGTTTAGAACGTTGACAACATTTTCTGAATACTTTCTGGTAGACATTAGGAAGGCGCCTTTCTGGGATTATTTTCTAAAAGATTATAAATTGGGGACGCATACCGTGTTTCAAAAATTATTCCTTCTTTGCTATTGTTGTCGGTAACAAGCGAATGCGATGCGAGTGAGTCGCGGCGAAACAATCTACATGTGTAGGACAAAGAGATTGAGTCTTCGATCACACAAAACGTATTTATAAGAAGAAAACGCCCGTTCTACATCAGCTAAAGTAACTGGGTAGTATATTAATTTGGGTGGTATGTTGGCATTTATTGTTTCTGGTAAAAGTTCACCCTACCATTAATAAAACTATCAATTTGGAACAAGGGTACAAAGCCTGGGTTATCGTTTAAAATGTTTTCAAAAATTTCTTTTTCTTGGGAATAACTCCGGCAATGAGGAGTTCACTAGAATAATTTTATTCATTAACTGAATAGATTCATTCAACGCTGTACCTTGAGTTACAAGCTTTTTAACGCTGACATGTACACGAAAAATGAGTGCCAGTCACAGCAATGTCTTTTTTAATATCGGAATTGTTAAAAGCTCCCTTCCACTGGCAAACTGCCAAATCCTCTTCACTATCGAAGTCGTTTACTACCCCTCTAATGGCCTCGAAATCTTTATTGTAAAACAAAACAGCTTCGACCCACGTACCCCAACGAGTTACCACTGGTTCGGGAGGTAAAGGCACATTTGGTAGTTTTTCTTTGTTGTTCTTGATGCGAGCAGGAGCCTTTAGAAACTCTTTCTTTGTGGATGAAATCAGTTTATTTACATACACAAACATGGAACGTACTTCTTCAACAAGGCGATGTACTCCACGAGCAAAGCACGTCACATGAATTACATTGGGATAAAATACTCGGACAGCTTTTCCTGCTTTGATCATATAGGGAGCAGCATCTGAAATAAACACAAACACCCTTTCATCTGCAGAAGATTGTGGAAATATTTTTCTAATACCCTCATCCACAAATCTGGCAATCGTAGAATGATTTACTTTTTCAAGTTCTTTGCAGGCCGCTAAATAGGAAGTAGAGGGCTCTTCTTTTAAAGCACCAACAATTAAATTCGCAATGTGTTG
Source organism: Schistocerca piceifrons (assembly GCF_021461385.2). Taxonomy (NCBI): domain Eukaryota; kingdom Metazoa; phylum Arthropoda; class Insecta; order Orthoptera; family Acrididae; genus Schistocerca; species Schistocerca piceifrons. The sequence continues at coordinate 287,122,633 of NC_060139.1, read as the reverse complement.
GCTACAAGTTATATTTTGACTAAAGTTCAGTCTTGATCACATCATGTACACTCCTGGAAATGGAAAAAAGAACACATTGACACCGGTGGGTCAGACCCACCATACTTGCTCCGGACACTGCGAGAGGGCTGTACAAGCAATGATCACACGCACGGCACAGAGGACACACCAGGAACCGCGGTGTTGGCCGTCGAATGGCGCTATCTGCGCAGCATTTGTGCACCGCCGCCGTCAGTGTCAGCCAGTTTGCCGTGGCATACGGAGCTCCATCGCAGTCTTTAACACTGGTAGCATGCCGCGACAGCGTGGACGTGAACCGTATGTGCAGTTGACGGACTTTGAGCGAGGGCGTATAGTGGGCATGCGGGAGGCCGGGTGGACGTACCGCCGAATTGCTCAACACGTGGGGTGTGAGGTCTCCACAGTACATCGATGTTGTCGCCAGTGGTCGGCGGAAGGTGCACGTGCCCGTCGACCTGGGACCGGACCGCAGCGACGCACGGATGCATGCCAAGACCGTAGGATCCTACGCAGTGCCGTAGGGGACCGCACCGCCACTTCCCAGCAAATTAGGGACACTGTTGCTCCTGGGGTATCGGCGAGGACCATTCGCAACCGTCTCCATGAAGCTGGGCTACGGTCCCGCACACCGTTAGGCCGTCTTCCGCTCACGCCCCAACATCGTGCAGCCCGCCTCCAGTGGTGTCGCGACAGGCGTGAATGGAGGGACGAATGGAGACGTGTCGTCTTCAGCGATGAGAGTCGCTTCTGCCTTGGTGCCAATGATGGTCGTATGCGTGTTTGGCGCCGTGCAGGTGAGCGCCACAATCAGGACTGCATATGACCGAGGCACACAGGGCCAACACCCGGCATCATGGTGTGGGGAGCGATCTCCTACACTGGCCATACACCACTGGTGATCGTCGAGGGGACACTGAATAGTGCACGGTACATCCAAACCGTCATCGAACCCATCGTTCTACCATTCCTAGAGCGGCAAGGGAACTTGCTGTTCCAACAGGACAATGCACGTCCGCATGTATCCCGTGCCACCCAACGTGCTCTAGAAGGTGTAAGTCAACTACCCTGGCCAGCAAGATCTCCGGATCTGTCCCCCATTGAGCATGTTTGGGACTGGATGAAGCGTCGTCTCACGCGGTCTGCACGTCCAGCACGAACGCTGGTCCAACTGAGGCGCCAGGTGGAAATGGCATGGCAAGCCGTTCCACAGGACTACATCCAGCATCTCTACGATCGTCTCCATGGGAGAATAGCAGCCTGCATTGCTGCGAAAGGTGGATATACACTGTACTAGTGCCGACATTGTGCATGCTCTGTTGCCTGTGTCTATGTGCCTGTGGTTCTGTCAGTGTGATCATGTGATGTATCTGACCCCAGGAATGTGTCAATAAAGTTTCCCCTTCCTGGGACAATGAATTCACGGTGTTCTTATTTCAATTTCCAGGAGTGTATGTTTTAATGATATAGGTAACCGGTTTCGGTTCTTTCTACAAAACCATCATCAGACCTGTGGATGAATTTTAAGAAAAACTAGATACCAATCTTTAAATCAAATGAAAGTGTCCAATGATGTCAAAATTTAACAAGATAAAATAAAATTAATTATACACATGGCTCCCTTAGGATGGTAGGCGGAGCTCTCCTCGCTGCTACACAGTCAACTGATGGTTATGAGTGCTGAGCACGAGCTTAAATATGCAGAGGCTCCGCCGACTTCCTGTCACACTACTTCACAACTGCCAATCAGCGTTCATAATATGACGCCATCGTCAAAGTAAAAAAGTAGGAAATACACTAATAACATAAAATTGATTCATTTAAATGTCTGATTAACAGATAGTTAGTATGTCAACAGCTTATTTATATTTTGGATAAAAACAGTGAACTACGATGTGTAATAGTTGTGCCCTCTATGGGCAACCTTAATACTATTACAGTGCCAGTTACATCAAAGATGTGAAAGTCCTTGGCGTTGTGGTATATATCGATTATACCGAGTCGCCCACATCACAATTGCATCTTATTTTAACTGTAGTTTTTATAGCAATATTCTTTATAGCAGTAGGGTAGCAGCCAAGAGTACGTTCCACATTACGTATATCTGAATAACTGATGAGACTGCTGATTAAATTTTTAAAAACATCGATCTAATAGTTTTTATAATAATCAATGTCAATTTAATAATTTTTTTTATGTTGTATTTCCTACTTTTATACTTTGACGATGGCGTCATATTATGAACGCTGATTGGCAGTTGTGACGTAGTGTGACAGGAAGTAGGCGGAGCCTCTGCATATTTATGCTCGTGCTCAGCACTCATAACCATCAGTTGACTGTGTAGCAGCGAGGAGAATTCCGCCTACCATCCTAAGGGAGCCATGGGTATAATTAATTTTATTTTATCTTGTTAAATTTTGACATCATTAGACACTTTCATTTTATTTAAAGATTGGTATCTAGTATTTCTTAAAATTTATCCACAGGTCTGATGATGGTTTTGTGGAAAGAACCGAAACCGGTTACCTATATCATTAAAACATACATGATGTGATCAAGACTGAACTTTAGTCAAAATATAACAATTAATTGATCACTGCTTTCCAAAAATGTTTACCAAAATTGGCTACAAGTGTCTGTAGTTTCGTCAACTGAAATCCATATAATACAGTCCTTGAGTTCATTGCCTATTTCTCCAGAACATTTACGTAAATTGTCGGTATGTAATTTTTATGCAGTGTTGATTCATCTGGTATATTTTGATTTAAGCAATATTTGCGCGGGAAGCCTTTGAGGAAAAAAATGGTTCAAATGGCTCTGAGCACTATGCTATTTAACTTCTGAGGTCATCAGTCGCCTAGAACTTAGAACTAATTAAACCTAACCAACCTAAGGACATCACACACATCCTTGCCCGAGGCAGGATTCGAACCTGCGGCCGTAGCGGTCACGCGGTTCCAGGCTGAAGCTCCTAGAACCGCACGGTCGCACCGGCCGGCTTTGAGGAACGGGTTTGTATGTTTGTGAAGAGGAATATTGCTCTCTTCACATAGATCCATGTTAAACCGACTTTTTTGGTTACCTTTGGACAAATCCCTGCTACTGCAACTTGCTGTTGTCAGAAGTTGTTGTCGTGGTCCTTTCTTCTGCATTCCTGACGTATGAAGACTTGTCTTGATATGCTGATCTATTTGAAACTTTTTTTTTTTGCACGAAACGTTTTTCTCGCAAACTCGACAATATAAAACAATTATGTCATATGTAAATGTTTCAGGATGGTAAGCGATCGATGAAAGGACGTTTCTTTTTTCGGGCGGCATGGCGCACACCACGTTACACACTATACGTCGTAAACACGTTCAGCTGTGTATAAGTAGACAGAGAGCTAAACTGAAACAATGGACGTGCGACTAAAGGCTTACGTAGTTTAATCGTTGCCGACGTGTGCGGTATGACAGCGGAGGGGATTGGCTCTGAGCACTATGCGACTTAACTTCTGAGGTCATCAGTCGCCTAGAACTTAGAACTAATTAAACCTAACTAACCTAAGGACATCACACACATCCATGCCCGAGGCAGGATTCGAACCTGCGACCGTAGCGGTCACGCGGTTCCAGACTGAAGCGCCTTTAACCGCACGGCTACACCGGCCGGCCGGAGGGGATTAACCAGAGACGCGGCCACAGGAGCATTGGCCGTCTGCCTGTTACTGTTCCTCTTCTGTAATGATTTCGTTAGGCAGTGGTCTCTCGGCTAACAATTGCACGCAGTTCTAGGTTGCGGTCAATCTGTGAAACATCAAAACTAGATCGAGCTAGAGATGGCCCGTCTAAATGTTTAAAATATTGTAAATAGAGAGCGAAAATATGCAACGTTACAAGTTTTTATTTAAAATATGCAATAACCGGTGAAAAGGAGCCAAAAATTCAAATGCATATACAACATCAAATGCATATAATCCGGTCTCTAATTATTACATACACCATTTTTTTAAAACGTTTTTGACTTTATTGAGAATACAAACAACAATAATAGAAGTACAGTGCCATAATACAATAATAGCAATGATAACTATTTTAATATAATTGTTTAGCTTAAATCGTTATTATCAGCACCACATGAAGTACAAAATGAATAACACAAAAAGTCTTGAATGTTACAATCACATTGTTATTGTCAAGTTTTCCCTCTTACATCTATACATTATTCGCGTAGGACATCATTGTAAATCTCCTTTGCATCATCTGGGGTTTCAAAATACTTTAACAAGGCAGACACGTCTTTCTTCTTTTCTTTGCTTACCATATTTTGTTTTGGTAAAAGGGTGGGTGCTAGTACTGTTGGATGGCACGGTTTCTTTCGTCAAAGAATGTCAACTTGTACTGGATCTCCAGAGTATGTATCACTGTTATTTGTCGCATGGCCTTATGGGACCAAACTGCTGAGGTCATCGGTCCCTAAGCTTACGCACTACTTGAAATGTTCATTGTAAAACAACACAGCTTCTACCCACGTACCCCACCGAGTTACCACTGGTTCGGGAAGTAACGACACATTTGGTAGTTTTTCTTGATGCGAACAGGAGCCTTTAGAAACCCTTTCTTTGTGGACTCACAAACATGGAACGTACTTCTTCAGCAAGGCGATGTACTCCGTGAGCAAAGCCCGTCACATGAATCAAACTGGGATAAAGTACTTGGAGGGCTTTTCCTACTTTGATCATATATGGTGTAGCATCTGAGAGAAACACAAACATCTTCCATCGGCAGAAGATTCTGGAAATATTTTTCTGATGCCGTCATTCACAAATTTGGCAATCGATGAATGAGTTATCTTTTGAAGTTCTTTACAGGCCACTAAATAGGAAGAAGAAGGCTCTTGTTTTAACGCACCAGCAATTAAATTTACAATATAACGGCCACAGTGTCGGTAGTTCTGTCAACTGATGAAATCCCAAATAACGTTGTACTGCGTATTTCTTCCGAAGCATTCTCGGTATTTAATTTTTATGCAATGTTGTCTGAGCTGGTTTATTTGCGCAGCAAACCTTTAAGAATAGGGTTTGTACGTTTGTGAAGAGGTATATTACTTCCAGTGAATGCTTCACATACATCCATGTTACAGCTATTTTTTTTTGGTTACCTTTGAAGGTTAAATCCCTGCTACTGCTACTTGCCGCTGTTAAAACTTGTTGTCGTTGGCCTTTCTTTTGCTTGTCTGCATCATGAAGACTTGTCTTGACATGCTGGTCTATTTGGAACTACTTTTTTTGCACGAAACGTTTTTCTTGCAAACTCGACAACATAAAATATTTATGTCATATGTAAATGTTTCAAGGTCATTAGCTGTCCACGAAAATATAATCCGGTCTCTAATGAACAACGTGTGGGTGGAGACAGTTGTCTCTCCATCGGCAGCATACAACCACATCATCCCAAAGGAAGACCGTATGGACACGAAACACTCCCCCACCACAACAGTATGCGAAAATGATGAAGAAGACGCATCGGCAATTCCACCTGGGCGACGCAGCCAGTTAGTCCAATCCGCCGCTGCCTTACAACTGTGCACCATACGGTCGGGTGGGACGGGATGACTGACGTAGGCTACACCCACTTCCTCTCTCAGCGATGATGGGTCAACTCTCATCGACTCTGCACAAGTGTACAGAGCAGCCACCGTCAAGACCAATGTGATTCGCACGCAGTACGGAAAGATACAATTACTCTGAAAAATGATTCATGTAATGGACCATCACGTTGCTCTATTAGAACAGGTGCATATTGCGATGAGTCTGGTTATTTACGGATACGACTTCTACCACTCCATTGGAGATCAGGATGGGTGTGGGTTGGCGACCTACTACCAATGAGGGCTACCGGTCACAGATATGACCAAGGCCAGGCTCCTTTTGTTGACTTGTGATAACCTACTACGTATGGTGGTGAGGTCCCACAAACAGGATGTCGCGACCAAGGAACCACCATCTATGGTCCATACTGCGTCGGATCACTGTCGTTTTCGACGTCGTCACCACCTTGTCTGTATCCTCCTGAAGCAAAGTCACGTTTGCATTGCTACACTGGCGACTATTGTCTCCACCTTTGCCGACCACTACTGACAAATTTACAATGACAGGATCGCGGACGCTGCGACATCTGAGGATGTTCTCCATCTCGTCACATGAACTATCGACGCTATAGAAACAACATCCTTGGTGTGGCAATCACTATAGATGCAATGAACTAGTAGCCGTGCCCAGGCGGCCTTCCAGTTGAATTCTACCAGGCTTTCCATGATCTGATGGTCCAGCAATGGATCGCAATGTGCCAGTTCCTGCTTACACCCAACTTCCACGTATCAATGGCCTTTGTGGCAGGCATTTTATTTCCAGTACATAAACTGTCCCAAGGTCTGGAGATCACCAACTTTCGCCCACTTACTCTCCTCAATGCAGATTATCTACGTGCACCTGTTGGTGGCACACGTAGACATAGCATTACCCTCAGTTCTCTCACCTGAGTAGAAGTCGCACAACCATGGTGTCAGTCTAGAAGCTGCCTTGGGCGAATGTCAGGATTTTGTCGCGTTCCTCACATCCTGCCACCTCTGCAGGCACTGGTATCAATTGATTCCGCTAGTGCCTTTGATAAGGTCCTACATGAGTTCCTTCTACCGCTGGCGATATATATGGGTGTCCATCTGTCATTCATCGACACCCTGCGACGAGTGCCACATCAAATATTCAAGTCAACAGATGCCTGGTGGGACTGTTCCAATACGACGTTCTGTCAGACAGGGCTGTCCCCTGTCCACCGTGCTGTTCACGATCGACCTCGAACTTGTTGGAGATCTCCTATCTCACCTTATGGAACTCGCCCTACGCAGCCACATTTTCCATTGCTGGCATATGCAGATGGCCTCCTTCTTCTCAAACACCTACAGATGATGATGATGTTTGATTTTGTTGGGCGCTCAATTGCATGGTCATCAGCACCCATACAAAGTCCCAATTTTTAACACAGTCCAATTTCTTTACTCAGTCCAATTTAGCCACTTTCATGAATGATGATGATGAGAATGATGATGATGATGATGATGATGGTGATGAAATGAGGACAACACAAACACCCAGTCCATGGGCAGAGAAAATCCCCAACCTGGTCCGGAATCGAAACCGGTACCCTGTGATCCAGAGGGAGCAACGCTAGCCACTAGACCACGAGCTGTGGACACATACACCTACAGAAATCATAACGTCATCGCATGGAAACAGTACAGAAGAACCTCAGGAAGATCTTCAATGTGACCAAATCAGCAACTGCGAACATCGGTTGTGGCCTCCAAGACAAAAGGAAATTGTTGTGGGCATATACCATTTCCTGGGTATCACGTGCCCACCGTATGCCTGCAGCCACTTGCTTCAGACCATATGAGCCCACATCCAACACAACCTTGAGTGCATTCTGCAGCCGCTCCAGGAAGTGACCTCTGTCAACACCTAAGTCCCAACCATGCTGATACACATTGCCCAAATTTTCCTTTTGCCAATGGTACTAGGACGACAATTCCAAGCAGCCTTTTGGTACCTTGTATCTGTGGGATCCATCATTAAGATCCGCTACGACACCCTCACCCTCCTCACTTCAGGAGGGGGATTTGCTCTCGCCCATGTTGGGGCTATGGCATCTGCTTTATACTTAACTATTATGACAAGGTCCTTCCACATGTCTTAGGCACAGATCGTGGAGGTTATTATGGCTGGGTCCCGCTGGTCAATGTGGCCTACATGTCCCCAACACTTTTTTACAGATAGACCCATGTTGTCTAACTCAGCACTGTAGTTGGAGGTCTTCTGGCTTGGTGTGGAAGAAGATTCATGCACCTTTCCACCTTTCCTTATAACTGACACGCAAGCCGAGTGGTACTGTGTCATCAGAAAAAAAAGGATACTTTACTGTATTGAACTGCTTCATGAGGAGTATGTACTCGCTGTCACAGCGAAGAGATAATGATGAGCATCGTCTCACACGCCCATCGATGCATGAAGTCTGACAGTTCGTGCAACAGATACTGACATGTTACGTCCGCACCCCACCTGCAACTGTCAGCCCCCAATTCCTCTCCTTCTAGAGGACAGCCATTTTCCACTCACCAAGCACCACGCTGCCACTCGTTTCAGGGCCCTGATAACTGCCTATCACTTCAGTGATGGGGTGCACTCCAAGCACGACTTTTGCTACTATGTTCTGGATGCTCACACTGCACTTGAACAGATGCCACTCAACTGCCGTCAATTTGGCAATTACTCATACAGTGGAATTAAGGATCTCCCCGCCATCCCTGCCCTTAGTTGCGGCGTATCTCTCATTTGACATGCCTGATACCTCACAACACCATTTTGGAATGGTACAGCTTACCAGCCTTGTCCTGGCCAGTCAATGGGAGACATGCTTCAAGAACTACACGCTATGGCTCCCACCTTATCTTTCTTTGTTTTCTCCTTTACTCCACCTTTTCTGTTTTTTTTTTTTTTTTTTTTTTTTTTTGGCATGCCTCCTGTGTTTGCGGGCCTTGAGTTGTTAGGGAAATCTGCTCGTATTGAGCACAACTGGGACAAAAAAAATGGAAGAAATTTGACAATTCCCATTCTAGACCACTTCTATACATTTCCTAACCTGACACAGTAGTCACCACGGGTGATGGGTACATCGTGGCCAGGCCTCAGGTTGCAACCCCTACCCACTTCGCCCCACTACCCCGTAACAATCGTTGGGCCATTTCCTTGTTCAAAAAAATTAAATATACTTAATCAGTTCAGTTTACATATGTAAAATTAATATATTCATTTTTGTGAAAAGGCTGTAGACCACCTTGCTGTAGAACACTGGTGAAATTTTGCACGAGCTGCCACTGATTACTAGGAGCTGTTGACCATGAGCGACCATTGCAAGGCGAGGTAGGTCTTCAGTGTTTTGTACTTCACAAAACCAGTTGAATGTTCGAATGACATAGCTGTGATGTACGCCAACACGAAGGGCAACTTCCCGTGCTGAGAAGCCTTCTTACAATACAGAGAGAATGCTCAGAAGGCCTAGCCTTGCAGTGGCGCTTCGAGGCTCATTGACAGACAGACCTGTCAGTGTACACAGGCCGCACCGCCCCGTTCATGACTGTGACACAGCACGCTCTGCTCTGCACGCTGGGAATGCAGCTTCACTTTTGTCTCAGTTGGCCAGGACACTGCTGCATGAGAGGTAACAAATGAGGACGCAGGATATTCGGGGTTTACCACTGTGCCGTCACAGTTCCTTCAATCACTGCTAAACAAGAAACCCATACCCGATGGTCCCGCCCCCTTTAACTCCAGCACTAACACCACTGTCCCTCTCCTAAACATTGGAAGCATGGGACCTTCACGTAATCAAAAGAAAAAGGCATTCCTGATAAAGAGGTTCCAGCGAAAAATTAATTCTAACACACGCAGAACATACAAAACAGCGTAAAATTTTCTGAGAAGCTTATATACATTTCCTGTCAAAGAAAGTGTAGGATAGGAAGAAGAAATGAAATCAAACTTCACGAGTTGAGAGGGTATGTGATGTTATTTCAATGATTACAAAATGGAGTCAAATTTGCAAATAAGTTGACAGTATGATCCCACTTATCACGATGACGTTGTATCCCATCTGGCCTGGATGGTAAGCGTGTCATAAAGCCATGGCATCCTCTGTTGAGACAATCTGGCCCACAGCTGTTGTAGGTGGTGCTTGATATCCTGGACACTGGTGCTGGAACAAAGTTGACGTCTGCGCTGGTCCCCCACATTTTCTATCAGACACAGATGTGGGGATATTGCTGGCCATCCTCAGTATCACACAAACATTCATAACCGTGTGTGGATGAGCATTCCTGTGAAAATGACCCCAGGACACTGCTGCATGAGAGGTAACAAATGAGGACGCAGGATATTCGGGGTTTACCACTGTGCCGTCACAGTTCCTTCAATCACTGCTAAACAAGAAACCCATACCCGATGGTCCCGCCCCCTTTAACTCCAGCACTAACACCACTGTCCCTCTCCTAAACATTGGAAGCATGGGACCTTCACGTAATCAAAAGAAAAAGGCATTCCTGATAAAGAGGTTCCAGCGAAAAATTAATTCTAACACACGCAGAACATACAAAACAGCGTAAAATTTTCTGAGAAGCTTATATACATTTCCTGTCAAAGAAAGTGTAGGATAGGAAGAAGAAATGAAATCAAACTTCACGAGTTGAGAGGGTATGTGATGTTATTTCAATGATTACAAAATGGAGTCAAATTTGCAAATAAGTTGACAGTATGATCCCACTTATCACGATGACGTTGTATCCCATCTGGCCTGGATGGTAAGCGTGTCATAAAGCCATGGCATCCTCTGTTGAGACAATCTGGCCCACAGCTGTTGTAGGTGGTGCTTGATATCCTGGACACTGGTGCTGGAACAAAGTTGACGTCTGCGCTGGTCCCCCACATTTTCTATCAGACACAGATGTGGGGATATTGCTGGCCATCCTCAGTATCACACAAACATTCATAACCGTGTGTGGATGAGCATTCCTGTGAAAATGACCCCAGGACACTGCTGCATGAGAGGTAACAAATGAGGACGCAGGATATTCGGGGTTTACCACTGTGCCGTCACAGTTCCTTCAATCACTGCTAAACAAGAAACCCATACCCGATGGTCCCGCCCCCTTTAACTCCAGCACTAACACCACTGTCCCTCTCCTAAACATTGGAAGCATGGGACCTTCACGTAATCAAAAGAAAAAGGCATTCCTGATAAAGAGGTTCCAGCGAAAAATTAATTCTAACACACGCAGAACATACAAAACAGCGTAAAATTTTCTGAGAAGCTTATATACATTTCCTGTCAAAGAAAGTGTAGGATAGGAAGAAGAAATGAAATCAAACTTCACGAGTTGAGAGGGTATGTGATGTTATTTCAATGATTACAAAATGGAGTCAAATTTGCAAATAAGTTGACAGTATGATCCCACTTATCACGATGACGTTGTATCCCATCTGGCCTGGATGGTAAGCGTGTCATAAAGCCATGGCATCCTCTGTTGAGACAATCTGGCCCACAGCTGTTGTAGGTGGTGCTTGATATCCTGGACACTGGTGCTGGAACAAAGTTGACGTCTGCGCTGGTCCCCCACATTTTCTATCAGACACAGATGTGGGGATATTGCTGGCCATCCTCAGTATCACACAAACATTCATAACCGTGTGTGGATGAGCATTCCTGTGAAAATGACCCCAGGACACTGCTGCATGAGAGGTAACAAATGAGGACGCAGGATATTCGGGGTTTACCACTGTGCCGTCACAGTTCCTTCAATCACTGCTAAACAAGAAACCCATACCCGATGGTCCCGCCCCCTTTAACTCCAGCACTAACACCACTGTCCCTCTCCTAAACATTGGAAGCATGGGACCTTCACGTAATCAAAAGAAAAAGGCATTCCTGATAAAGAGGTTCCAGCGAAAAATTAATTCTAACACACGCAGAACATACAAAACAGCGTAAAATTTTCTGAGAAGCTTATATACATTTCCTGTCAAAGAAAGTGTAGGATAGGAAGAAGAAATGAAATCAAACTTCACGAGTTGAGAGGGTATGTGATGTTATTTCAATGATTACAAAATGGAGTCAAATTTGCAAATAAGTTGACAGTATGATCCCACTTATCACGATGACGTTGTATCCCATCTGGCCTGGATGGTAAGCGTGTCATAAAGCCATGGCATCCTCTGTTGAGACAATCTGGCCCACAGCTGTTGTAGGTGGTGCTTGATATCCTGGACACTGGTGCTGGAACAAAGTTGACGTCTGCGCTGGTCCCCCACATTTTCTATCAGACACAGATGTGGGGATATTGCTGGCCATCCTCAGTATCACACAAACATTCATAACCGTGTGTGGATGAGCATTCCTGTGAAAATGACCCCAGGACACTGCTGCATGAGAGGTAACAAATGAGGACGCAGGATATTCGGGGTTTACCACTGTGCCGTCACAGTTCCTTCAATCACTGCTAAACAAGAAACCCATACCCGATGGTCCCGCCCCCTTTAACTCCAGCACTAACACCACTGTCCCTCTCCTAAACATTGGAAGCATGGGACCTTCACGTAATCAAAAGAAAAAGGCATTCCTGATAAAGAGGTTCCAGCGAAAAATTAATTCTAACACACGCAGAACATACAAAACAGCGTAAAATTTTCTGAGAAGCTTATATACATTTCCTGTCAAAGAAAGTGTAGGATAGGAAGAAGAAATGAAATCAAACTTCACGAGTTGAGAGGGTATGTGATGTTATTTCAATGATTACAAAATGGAGTCAAATTTGCAAATAAGTTGACAGTATGATCCCACTTATCACGATGACGTTGTATCCCATCTGGCCTGGATGGTAAGCGTGTCATAAAGCCATGGCATCCTCTGTTGAGACAATCTGGCCCACAGCTGTTGTAGGTGGTGCTTGATATCCTGGACACTGGTGCTGGAACAAAGTTGACGTCTGCGCTGGTCCCCCACATTTTCTATCAGACACAGATGTGGGGATATTGCTGGCCATCCTCAGTATCACACAAACATTCATAACCGTGTGTGGATGAGCATTCCTGTGAAAATGACCCCAGGACACTGCTGCATGAGAGGTAACAAATGAGGACGCAGGATATTCGGGGTTTACCACTGTGCCGTCACAGTTCCTTCAATCACTGCTAAACAAGAAACCCATACCCGATGGTCCCGCCCCCTTTAACTCCAGCACTAACACCACTGTCCCTCTCCTAAACATTGGAAGCATGGGACCTTCACGTAATCAAAAGAAAAAGGCATTCCTGATAAAGAGGTTCCAGCGAAAAATTAATTCTAACACACGCAGAACATACAAAACAGCGTAAAATTTTCTGAGAAGCTTATATACATTTCCTGTCAAAGAAAGTGTAGGATAGGAAGAAGAAATGAAATCAAACTTCACGAGTTGAGAGGGTATGTGATGTTATTTCAATGATTACAAAATGGAGTCAAATTTGCAAATAAGTTGACAGTATGATCCCACTTATCACGATGACGTTGTATCCCATCTGGCCTGGATGGTAAGCGTGTCATAAAGCCATGGCATCCTCTGTTGAGACAATCTGGCCCACAGCTGTTGTAGGTGGTGCTTGATATCCTGGACACTGGTGCTGGAACAAAGTTGACGTCTGCGCTGGTCCCCCACATTTTCTATCAGACACAGATGTGGGGATATTGCTGGCCATCCTCAGTATCACACAAACATTCATAACCGTGTGTGGATGAGCATTCCTGTGAAAATGACCCCAGGACACTGCTGCATGAGAGGTAACAAATGAGGACGCAGGATATTCGGGGTTTACCACTGTGCCGTCACAGTTCCTTCAATCACTGCTAAACAAGAAACCCATACCCGATGGTCCCGCCCCCTTTAACTCCAGCACTAACACCACTGTCCCTCTCCTAAACATTGGAAGCATGGGACCTTCACGTAATCAAAAGAAAAAGGCATTCCTGATAAAGAGGTTCCAGCGAAAAATTAATTCTAACACACGCAGAACATACAAAACAGCGTAAAATTTTCTGAGAAGCTTATATACATTTCCTGTCAAAGAAAGTGTAGGATAGGAAGAAGAAATGAAATCAAACTTCACGAGTTGAGAGGGTATGTGATGTTATTTCAATGATTACAAAATGGAGTCAAATTTGCAAATAAGTTGACAGTATGATCCCACTTATCACGATGACGTTGTATCCCATCTGGCCTGGATGGTAAGCGTGTCATAAAGCCATGGCATCCTCTGTTGAGACAATCTGGCCCACAGCTGTTGTAGGTGGTGCTTGATATCCTGGACACTGGTGCTGGAACAAAGTTGACGTCTGCGCTGGTCCCCCACATTTTCTATCAGACACAGATGTGGGGATATTGCTGGCCATCCTCAGTATCACACAAACATTCATAACCGTGTGTGGATGAGCATTCCTGTGAAAATGACCCCAGGACACTGCTGCATGAGAGGTAACAAATGAGGACGCAGGATATTCGGGGTTTACCACTGTGCCGTCACAGTTCCTTCAATCACTGCTAAACAAGAAACCCATACCCGATGGTCCCGCCCCCTTTAACTCCAGCACTAACACCACTGTCCCTCTCCTAAACATTGGAAGCATGGGACCTTCACGTAATCAAAAGAAAAAGGCATTCCTGATAAAGAGGTTCCAGCGAAAAATTAATTCTAACACACGCAGAACATACAAAACAGCGTAAAATTTTCTGAGAAGCTTATATACATTTCCTGTCAAAGAAAGTGTAGGATAGGAAGAAGAAATGAAATCAAACTTCACGAGTTGAGAGGGTATGTGATGTTATTTCAATGATTACAAAATGGAGTCAAATTTGCAAATAAGTTGACAGTATGATCCCACTTATCACGATGACGTTGTATCCCATCTGGCCTGGATGGTAAGCGTGTCATAAAGCCATGGCATCCTCTGTTGAGACAATCTGGCCCACAGCTGTTGTAGGTGGTGCTTGATATCCTGGACACTGGTGCTGGAACAAAGTTGACGTCTGCGCTGGTCCCCCACATTTTCTATCAGACACAGATGTGGGGATATTGCTGGCCATCCTCAGTATCACACAAACATTCATAACCGTGTGTGGATGAGCATTCCTGTGAAAATGACCCCAGGACACTGCTGCATGAGAGGTAACAAATGAGGACGCAGGATATTCGGGGTTTACCACTGTGCCGTCACAGTTCCTTCAATCACTGCTAAACAAGAAACCCATACCCGATGGTCCCGCCCCCTTTAACTCCAGCACTAACACCACTGTCCCTCTCCTAAACATTGGAAGCATGGGACCTTCACGTAATCAAAAGAAAAAGGCATTCCTGATAAAGAGGTTCCAGCGAAAAATTAATTCTAACACACGCAGAACATACAAAACAGCGTAAAATTTTCTGAGAAGCTTATATACATTTCCTGTCAAAGAAAGTGTAGGATAGGAAGAAGAAATGAAATCAAACTTCACGAGTTGAGAGGGTATGTGATGTTATTTCAATGATTACAAAATGGAGTCAAATTTGCAAATAAGTTGACAGTATGATCCCACTTATCACGATGACGTTGTATCCCATCTGGCCTGGATGGTAAGCGTGTCATAAAGCCATGGCATCCTCTGTTGAGACAATCTGGCCCACAGCTGTTGTAGGTGGTGCTTGATATCCTGGACACTGGTGCTGGAACAAAGTTGACGTCTGCGCTGGTCCCCCACATTTTCTATCAGACACAGATGTGGGGATATTGCTGGCCATCCTCAGTATCACACAAACATTCATAACCGTGTGTGGATGAGCATTCCTGTGAAAATGACCCCAGGACACTGCTGCATGAGAGGTAACAAATGAGGACGCAGGATATTCGGGGTTTACCACTGTGCCGTCACAGTTCCTTCAATCACTGCTAAACAAGAAACCCATACCCGATGGTCCCGCCCCCTTTAACTCCAGCACTAACACCACTGTCCCTCTCCTAAACATTGGAAGCATGGGACCTTCACGTAATCAAAAGAAAAAGGCATTCCTGATAAAGAGGTTCCAGCGAAAAATTAATTCTAACACACGCAGAACATACAAAACAGCGTAAAATTTTCTGAGAAGCTTATATACATTTCCTGTCAAAGAAAGTGTAGGATAGGAAGAAGAAATGAAATCAAACTTCACGAGTTGAGAGGGTATGTGATGTTATTTCAATGATTACAAAATGGAGTCAAATTTGCAAATAAGTTGACAGTATGATCCCACTTATCACGATGACGTTGTATCCCATCTGGCCTGGATGGTAAGCGTGTCATAAAGCCATGGCATCCTCTGTTGAGACAATCTGGCCCACAGCTGTTGTAGGTGGTGCTTGATATCCTGGACACTGGTGCTGGAACAAAGTTGACGTCTGCGCTGGTCCCCCACATTTTCTATCAGACACAGATGTGGGGATATTGCTGGCCATCCTCAGTATCACACAAACATTCATAACCGTGTGTGGATGAGCATTCCTGTGAAAATGACCCCAGGACACTGCTGCATGAGAGGTAACAAATGAGGACGCAGGATATTCGGGGTTTACCACTGTGCCGTCACAGTTCCTTCAATCACTGCTAAACAAGAAACCCATACCCGATGGTCCCGCCCCCTTTAACTCCAGCACTAACACCACTGTCCCTCTCCTAAACATTGGAAGCATGGGACCTTCACGTAATCAAAAGAAAAAGGCATTCCTGATAAAGAGGTTCCAGCGAAAAATTAATTCTAACACACGCAGAACATACAAAACAGCGTAAAATTTTCTGAGAAGCTTATATACATTTCCTGTCAAAGAAAGTGTAGGATAGGAAGAAGAAATGAAATCAAACTTCACGAGTTGAGAGGGTATGTGATGTTATTTCAATGATTACAAAATGGAGTCAAATTTGCAAATAAGTTGACAGTATGATCCCACTTATCACGATGACGTTGTATCCCATCTGGCCTGGATGGTAAGCGTGTCATAAAGCCATGGCATCCTCTGTTGAGACAATCTGGCCCACAGCTGTTGTAGGTGGTGCTTGATATCCTGGACACTGGTGCTGGAACAAAGTTGACGTCTGCGCTGGTCCCCCACATTTTCTATCAGACACAGATGTGGGGATATTGCTGGCCATCCTCAGTATCACACAAACATTCATAACCGTGTGTGGATGAGCATTCCTGTGAAAATGACCCCAGGACACTGCTGCATGAGAGGTAACAAATGAGGACGCAGGATATTCGGGGTTTACCACTGTGCCGTCACAGTTCCTTCAATCACTGCTAAACAAGAAACCCATACCCGATGGTCCCGCCCCCTTTAACTCCAGCACTAACACCACTGTCCCTCTCCTAAACATTGGAAGCATGGGACCTTCACGTAATCAAAAGAAAAAGGCATTCCTGATAAAGAGGTTCCAGCGAAAAATTAATTCTAACACACGCAGAACATACAAAACAGCGTAAAATTTTCTGAGAAGCTTATATACATTTCCTGTCAAAGAAAGTGTAGGATAGGAAGAAGAAATGAAATCAAACTTCACGAGTTGAGAGGGTATGTGATGTTATTTCAATGATTACAAAATGGAGTCAAATTTGCAAATAAGTTGACAGTATGATCCCACTTATCACGATGACGTTGTATCCCATCTGGCCTGGATGGTAAGCGTGTCATAAAGCCATGGCATCCTCTGTTGAGACAATCTGGCCCACAGCTGTTGTAGGTGGTGCTTGATATCCTGGACACTGGTGCTGGAACAAAGTTGACGTCTGCGCTGGTCCCCCACATTTTCTATCAGACACAGATGTGGGGATATTGCTGGCCATCCTCAGTATCACACAAACATTCATAACCGTGTGTGGATGAGCATTCCTGTGAAAATGACCCCAGGACACTGCTGCATGAGAGGTAACAAATGAGGACGCAGGATATTCGGGGTTTACCACTGTGCCGTCACAGTTCCTTCAATCACTGCTAAACAAGAAACCCATACCCGATGGTCCCGCCCCCTTTAACTCCAGCACTAACACCA
Source organism: Schistocerca piceifrons (assembly GCF_021461385.2). Classification (NCBI taxonomy): domain Eukaryota; kingdom Metazoa; phylum Arthropoda; class Insecta; order Orthoptera; family Acrididae; genus Schistocerca; species Schistocerca piceifrons. Next base: position 287,104,942 of record NC_060139.1, on the reverse strand, counting down.
CTGTCCCTCTCCTAAACATTGGAAGCATGGGACCTTCACGTAATCAAAAGAAAAAGGCATTCCTGATAAAGAGGTTCCAGCGAAAAATTAATTCTAACACACGCAGAACATACAAAACAGCGTAAAATTTTCTGAGAAGCTTATATACATTTCCTGTCAAAGAAAGTGTAGGATAGGAAGAAGAAATGAAATCAAACTTCACGAGTTGAGAGGGTATGTGATGTTATTTCAATGATTACAAAATGGAGTCAAATTTGCAAATAAGTTGACAGTATGATCCCACTTATCACGATGACGTTGTATCCCATCTGGCCTGGATGGTAAGCGTGTCATAAAGCCATGGCATCCTCTGTTGAGACAATCTGGCCCACAGCTGTTGTAGGTGGTGCTTGATATCCTGGACACTGGTGCTGGAACAAAGTTGACGTCTGCGCTGGTCCCCCACATTTTCTATCAGACACAGATGTGGGGATATTGCTGGCCATCCTCAGTATCACACAAACATTCATAACCGTGTGTGGATGAGCATTCCTGTGAAAATGACCCCAGGACACTGCTGCATGAGAGGTAACAAATGAGGACGCAGGATATTCGGGGTTTACCACTGTGCCGTCACAGTTCCTTCAATCACTGCTAAACAAGAAACCCATACCCGATGGTCCCGCCCCCTTTAACTCCAGCACTAACACCACTGTCCCTCTCCTAAACATTGGAAGCATGGGACCTTCACGTAATCAAAAGAAAAAGGCATTCCTGATAAAGAGGTTCCAGCGAAAAATTAATTCTAACACACGCAGAACATACAAAACAGCGTAAAATTTTCTGAGAAGCTTATATACATTTCCTGTCAAAGAAAGTGTAGGATAGGAAGAAGAAATGAAATCAAACTTCACGAGTTGAGAGGGTATGTGATGTTATTTCAATGATTACAAAATGGAGTCAAATTTGCAAATAAGTTGACAGTATGATCCCACTTATCACGATGACGTTGTATCCCATCTGGCCTGGATGGTAAGCGTGTCATAAAGCCATGGCATCCTCTGTTGAGACAATCTGGCCCACAGCTGTTGTAGGTGGTGCTTGATATCCTGGACACTGGTGCTGGAACAAAGTTGACGTCTGCGCTGGTCCCCCACATTTTCTATCAGACACAGATGTGGGGATATTGCTGGCCATCCTCAGTATCACACAAACATTCATAACCGTGTGTGGATGAGCATTCCTGTGAAAATGACCCCAGGACACTGCTGCATGAGAGGTAACAAATGAGGACGCAGGATATTCGGGGTTTACCACTGTGCCGTCACAGTTCCTTCAATCACTGCTAAACAAGAAACCCATACCCGATGGTCCCGCCCCCTTTAACTCCAGCACTAACACCACTGTCCCTCTCCTAAACATTGGAAGCATGGGACCTTCACGTAATCAAAAGAAAAAGGCATTCCTGATAAAGAGGTTCCAGCGAAAAATTAATTCTAACACACGCAGAACATACAAAACAGCGTAAAATTTTCTGAGAAGCTTATATACATTTCCTGTCAAAGAAAGTGTAGGATAGGAAGAAGAAATGAAATCAAACTTCACGAGTTGAGAGGGTATGTGATGTTATTTCAATGATTACAAAATGGAGTCAAATTTGCAAATAAGTTGACAGTATGATCCCACTTATCACGATGACGTTGTATCCCATCTGGCCTGGATGGTAAGCGTGTCATAAAGCCATGGCATCCTCTGTTGAGACAATCTGGCCCACAGCTGTTGTAGGTGGTGCTTGATATCCTGGACACTGGTGCTGGAACAAAGTTGACGTCTGCGCTGGTCCCCCACATTTTCTATCAGACACAGATGTGGGGATATTGCTGGCCATCCTCAGTATCACACAAACATTCATAACCGTGTGTGGATGAGCATTCCTGTGAAAATGACCCCAGGACACTGCTGCATGAGAGGTAACAAATGAGGACGCAGGATATTCGGGGTTTACCACTGTGCCGTCACAGTTCCTTCAATCACTGCTAAACAAGAAACCCATACCCGATGGTCCCGCCCCCTTTAACTCCAGCACTAACACCACTGTCCCTCTCCTAAACACTGGAAGCATGGGACCTCTCCCCAGGCCGCCTCCATACATAGTTACGATTAATCACTAAGCACAGTCTCATGCCGTGCATCAACAGTCTCAAATACGAACAACACCATTCTCTCTTGTTGCCGTTGCATCTGTCACACTACATCTCTTGTCATACACATACCTACCGACGGTGTGTACGTTTAAGATGTTATATACACATCTGAAAATGTCTTCTATGTCCTTCACTTTTTTTGTCGACAGGAAATATACTTATTAAAGAGACTACTATATTATTGTATAGCTTTCATTTTCGTTATGGGGGACTGTGAATATTACATGGTGACACTTCCACGTCCTGGCTATCTTACAGTGTACGTGAGGAAAGATTATAGTAAGTCCTGTGAATGAGAAACAACACGTGTGAAGTGAGAAAGTTGAGATCAGATCATTACAGTTTGGTGCACACATTCAGACTGGGAAGCCTTGCACTGAACAGAGTCGAGAAGTATTGAAAAAAGGTTGGACTAATCAGTACCCCAAGGATCCTAGAGGAAGTTGCAGGAATTTTTAAGCGCCTTTGAAAATTACTGCTTACATGATGCGTGGGCATTTTGCAGACTAATACCTCGTCGACGAGTTGGGTACTACTTTGAAATCATGCCATGAGTAAAAGGTAATTGTTTTAGTGAGTTCACCATGTAATCAATAGGTCGAGCCGCATACTTATAAAGGAATCTTGCTGATGTATCTTAAAATCTGCATGAGAAAAGACCTTCGTACCCGAATGAATTTCAGTCTACAGTCGAGTGTGCACTGATCTGAAACCACCAGAAAAATTAAAACATTGTGTCCGACCAGGATCGACCTGAAACCTTGCCTTTCGTGGGCAATGCTCTTGCCGGGCTTTATTTACGAAAGTTATGTCACAAATTATAATACTATAGATGATTACATCCCAATAAAAGAAAACAAAGCAATTAATAAATTACTGTATATGTTGTGATATAAGTTAGTTAGTTAGTTACATACAGGGCTATTACAAATGATTGAGCCGGCCGCGGTGGCCGTGCGGTTCTGGCGCTGCAGTCCGGAACCGCGGGACTGCTAAGGTCGCAGGTTCGAATCCTGCCTCGGGCATGGGTGTGTGTGATGTCCTTAGGTTAGTCAGGTTTAAGTAGTTCTAAGTTCTAGGGGACTTATGACCTAAGATGTTGAGTCCCATAGTGCTCAGCGCCATTTGAACCATTTTTTTACAAATGATTGAAACGATTTCATAAATTCACTGTAGTTCGATTCATTGACATATGGTCACGACACACTACAGATACGTAGAAAAACTCATAAAGTTTTGTTCGGCTGAAGCCGCACTTCAGGTTTCTGCCGCCAGAGCGCTCGAGAGCGCAGTGAGACAAAATGGCGACAGGAGCCGAGAAAGTGTATGTCGTGCTTGAAATGCACTCACATCAGTCAGTCATAACAGTGCAACGACACTTCAGGACGAAGTTCAACAAAGATCCACCAACTGCTAACTCCAATCGGCGATGGTATGCGCAGTTTAAAGCTTCTGGATGCCTATGTAAGTGGAAATCAACGGGTCGGCCTGCTGTGAGCGAAGAAACGGTTGAACGCGTGCGGGCAAGTTCCATGCGTGGCCCGCGGAAGTCGACGAATAAAGCAAGCAGGGAGCTAAACGTACCACAGCCGACGGTTTGGAAAATCTTACGGAAAAGGCTAAAGCAGAAGCTTTACCGTTTACAATTGCTACAAGCCCTGACACCCGATGACAAAGTCAAACGCTTTGAATTTTCGGCGCGGTTGCAACAGCTCATGGAAGAGGATGCGTTCAGTACGAAACTTGTTTTCAGTGATGTAGCAACATTTTTTCTTAATGGTGAAGTGAACAGACACAATGTGCGAATCTGGGCGGTAGAGAATCCTCACGCATTCGTGCAGAAAATTCGCAATTCACCAAAAGTTAACGTGTTTTGTGCAGTCTCACGGTTTAAAGTTTACGGCCCCTTTTTCTTCTGCGAAAAAAATGGTACAAGACACGTGTATCTGGACATGCTGGAAAATTGGCTCATGCCACAACTGGAGACGGACAGCGCAGACTTCATCTTTCAATAGGATGGTGCTCCACCGCACTTCCATCATGATGTTCGGCATTTCTTAAACAGGAGATTGGAAAACCGATGGATCGGTCGTGGTGGAGATCATGTCATGGCCTCCACACTCTCCCGACTTAACCCCATGCGATTTCTTTCTGTGGGGTTATGTGAAAGATTCAGTGTTTAAACCTCCTCTACCAAGAAACGTACCAGAACTGCGAGCTCGCATCAACGATGCTTTCGAACTCATTGATGGGGACATGCTGCGCCGAGTGTGGGAGGAACTTGATTATCGGCTTGATGTCTGCCGAATCACTAAAGGGGCACATATCGAACATTTGTGAATTCCTAAAAAAGCTTTTTGAGTTTTTGTATGTGTGTGCAAAGCATTGTGAAAATATCTCAAATAATAAAGTTATTGTAGAGCTGTGAAATCGCTTCAATCATTTGTAATAACCCTGTACATGTTCCACACAGCATTTGACGACTGTTTTATCGAAATGATATGGAACGACTCAGTTTATTGAATATATATACATGATCAATGTTAACATTGTTGAAAAAACTATCATTTTATTCCTGTTCATGCAACTAAACATAAAAACAGGTTTTTTTCTAACAGTTTTTAAACAGAAATTCGTCAGCGGAATAAAAGGAGTTCCCCATGAGTAATTGTTTTAAATTGGACTTAAAACTTACTTCACTACCAGTCAGACATTTTAAATTTTTGGGCAAATGATCAAAAATTCTTGTAGCTCCATACTGAACTCCTCTCTGAGTCACTGACAGCCTTAACAGTGGGTATCAAAGGACATTTTTCCTTCTAGTCTTGTAATTAATTACATTGTGATCGGTCATTTATGATGAATTTTACTAGCGAAAATGCCTATTGCAACGGTTCAGTTAAAATGCCTAGGTCGTTGAAGAGGTGCCTGCATGACGACTGACGCTAAACAGCACATATTATTCTTACTGATTGCTGTTGCGCAATCAATGCTTTCTTTCTAAGTAATGAGTTACCCTAGAAAATTATTCCGTACGACGTTATTGAGTGTAAATACGCCAGATATGTCAGGGGGTTGATACGTTTGTTTGCAACATTAGCAATTATACATAGAGCAAAAGGGACTGAACTTAATTGTTTCAGAAACTCAGTTATATGCTTCTCTCATTTCAAGTTTCCATTGGTACGTCCATCCAAATATTTGGAGCATTCTACCATACTTATTGACTCCTGCCCATGCTACATCAATTACAGGCATGACTCTATTTGTTACACAGAACTGAATGAAGTGTAATTTTACAACAGTTATAGAGAATACATTTTCAGAGAACCACTTAATAATTCTTTGGAAAATATCATTTAGTAACTCTTCTGTTGCTTCCTCTCTAATGGAATTTATTACAACACTAGTACTGTCTGCAAAAGTACCGATTGTGCTTGTTAAATGTTAATTGGAAGGTCATTCACATATATAAGGAATAAGAGTGGACCCAGGATAAAACCCTGTGGTCTCCCTTTGTGATTTTACCCCAGTCACTAAATTTTCTACCTTTCCAACATTGTCTGAATTATTCATCACATCCTTTTGCAGTCTGTTTGTCTATTATGATTCAAAGCAGCTGTGTGTAAAGCCATCAGTTCCATAAAACCTGAGTTTCTCTAAGAGAGAATTATTATCTACATAATCGAAGGACTTGGAGAGATCACAAAAATACGAGCAGGTGATATATTATTATTTAAGGCTTGTACTGTTTGATGAACGAATGTATAAATAGCATTCTTAGTCGAGCAACCCTTCTGGAACCCAAAGTGTGATAAGCTAAGTGAGGTGTTTCCACTTAAGTGTGGGGCTACTCTTGAGTACACTACTTTTTCTAATTTTTGTAAAGATGTCAGTAAGAAAACTGGGCGATAATCTTTAAAGTCTGTATTGGCATCTTTCTTATTAAGCGGTTCAATAATCACATATTTTAACTGATCTGGAAAAATTCTCTGTGCCAGTGATGCTTTGCATATATCATTAAGGACATTCCTTATTAAGCTGGAAAAACTTTTCAGGATTCTGTTTCAGATATCATCAACCCCACAAGAGCTTTTGTTTTGTACAATTTTTATAACTGCATTAATTTCTGTGAATGCAGTTGGTGCTACTTCTAGATCCTTAAAGTATTGTAAAATGGCATTTTAATATATTCTCCTGTTTCTTCAACTGAACAGTTTAATCCTATATTTGCTGTTATATTTAGAAACTGATTGTTGGAAGTATTTACAACTTGTGCATTACCACTCATGGCACTGTTATTTACTTCAGTTGTTACAGAATCATGTAATCTGATTGGCTGTCCTGTCTCCTGTTTGACAATGGTCCATGTAGTTTTAATCTTATTTTCTGCATTATTTATTTCTGTCAGGACATGAGTACTTCTAGACATTTTAATTACTTTCTTTAAAATAATACAGTATTTTTTGTAGTATGCAAGTAATGTCAGGTATTGACTTACTCTGGACTTTACATAAATTCCCCTCTTCCTCCTACATGGGATTTTAATTCCCACAGCTTACTTGTTTTTTTAATGGATCTTTTGCATAATTATTTTACGAAAGCAGTTTTCAAATATTAACACAGATTTAGTATGGGATAAATTGACTTTGACATTAGCATAAACCTCATCTCATACGACCCCTTTTAGCTTACTCTTAAACCACTGTATCCTGTTCTCTTTAATAAGCCTCACTGCTTTGTATGAACCTGCCTCCAGGTTGCAAGGTGCCATATTGTTTATTTCCATTAATTGTGCATCATGGTCAGATAGTCCATTGTCAATTGCGTACACATTAATTGTTTCAACCTGAGCACTGTCTATGAAAATTTTGTTAATGTCCTACTATTATGCTCCACACAAATTGAAAAACCGACTAAATAAATTAGATCTAAACACCCAAATAATAAATCTTATTCATTTTTTTCTGTCCGTATCCTTGAAGAAATCTGCGTTGAAGTCTCCACAAACTACTGTTTCTCCTTGTCTGTCAGGTAGCTCAATAATGCGTCTACATTTCTCTTCCTAGAGGGGCTCTGTAGGCTGTTACAATTATCAGAAAAGTATTCTGCAGTAACAACTGACAAGCACTTGCTTCTAAATTGAGATCAACACAGAAACTATTTGTTTCAATATTTTTGACTTTGTGTCCACCTCTTGCGTATATTTTAACTTCATTTTCCATGTTAAATCTAAGCGAAAATGATGTAAATCTACACTGCTGGCCACCGTAAATGCAACACCAAGAAAGACAAGAGGTAGCACAACAAAATTTATTTTGTAGATAACATGTTGACCAAGTATCAAATGATTACGTTTACAGACGTCTGTGACATGTGGTTCCTGCCAGAATCAGTAGCAAGAGTAGCCGCCATTGTTGGAGATCACCGCTGCCACACGTCTCGGCATTGAGTCAAAGAGACGTTGGATGTGTTCCTGGGGTACAGCAGCCCAAGCAGCTTCCACACGTTGCCAAAGATCATCTGGTGTGGCAGCTGGGGATGTAATCTGGGTCACTCGTTGAGCAACCATAGACCACATGTTTTCTATCGGCGAAAGATCCGGAGAGCGAGCCGGCCAGGGAAGCACTTCAATCTGGTTATTGACGAAGAACCTTTGGACAATGCGTGGCACGTGTGGTCCTGTTGAAATATGGCTGTGGCCGAGCCCTGAAGGTAAGGAAGGACAACTGGCTCCAGCACCTCGGATATGTAGCGCCGGCTATTTAAAGTACCGGCAATGCGTACTAGAGGCGTGCGAGAGTAATATCCAATACCGCCCCATACCATAATACCCGGTGCAAGACCAGTGTGGCGGTGCATAATGCAGCTGTCCAGCATCCTCTCTCCACGGTGTCTCCATACTCGAATCCGACCATCGTGGTGCTGCAGACAGAAGCGTGCCTCGTCAGTAAAGACAACGTCTTTCCATTCTGCCGTCCACATCCGTCTGTCATCACACCATTGGCGACGGAGACGTCTGTGGTTCTGCGTTAATGGTAGGCGAAGCAATGGACGTCTTGCGGACAGACCACTCTGCTGTAAACGGCGTCGAATGGTACGCGCAGACACTGGATGATGCGTTACAGACGCAATGTGCTGTGCTATGGTTCGGGATGTCACTGAGCGATCCGTCACTGCCATGCGCACAATTTGCCTATCAGCACGTGCAGTGGTCAACCGAGGTGAATGCGATCGACCACGTCGGTCCGTCGTACGCTCCGGCATCCAACGGTCACATATCCGCATTACAGTTGTTTGGTTTCGTCCAACACGACTAGCGATTTCTCTGTATGATAATCCACAATCTCGGTAAGCCACTATCCTTCCTCTGTCGGACTCGGATACTTGATCAAACGATGTTCGCTGTTGTCTACGAGGCATAACTGATCGTCTTGTAAAACAACCACAAGATAAACACACGTGCCGAACGTACACTCGTCGAAATCGCCAAGCCTTAAATGGCGCTATGAGATGGCGCCACAGGCGGGCGTGATGTGCGTCTGCGCTGAAATTCTAATCAGTTGCATATCTCATCGCTGCAAACCCATGGTGTAAATTTCACTTGATTCGGATGCTTCCTTCAGGGTGTTGCATTTGCGGTGGCCAGCAGTGTATAATTCCTGATATTCAGCTTCTCGATCCCTGTAGTTACATGGTGTTCAAAGAGACACAGAACGCCTATCCCTTCAGCTCATGTATCGTTTTTTTTTTTTTTTTTTTTTTTTTTTTTTTCAACCATCCAATGTTCTGATGAGACACATTAATTTTACTTTTCTGGAAGCTGTTACAAATATTATGGTCTTGTATTTCTTTCAATCTACCTGTAACCCAACTATAACCTAAAAAATGTGATCCTTTGATTCCAGTAATCACACGGATTTTCTCTTGTGTACTTGTGGTCCCCCTTACACTTTCTGAAAGGCGCTGAGCTAATCTTTCCTTCCTCTTCCTATTTAGATACAGACCATGATAAGTGCATCTTCATTTCCCAGACGCAGCAAGAGGCACGGCACAGATACGAAAGTTTATTTCAGTCAAAGTCAAATCGCTCAGCTCTTTGTTCACTTTCACACGCTAATAGCCCTGTTAACCCACGGTTGACCATGTCGCTGCAAAACTTCCACAAAACCCACACGAGTGTGTCCTGCTGCAGTTCCTATTTTCTTCAGATTACCTGAAATGCTATATTCAAAGTTGTTGTGACTTATACTTGTAATGCAACTTGTTTGTCATCTTCAGGATCGGTTGCTACAAATGTGGTTCCTTTGTAGCATCTGATTCGTTTCTTTATTGGTTTTGGCGGTGCTTTTCCATTTGTGCTGCATCCGTTTTAAAATTTAGAACTTTGGTACAGCATAATAATTACCAAGTGTCACGCGAAGCTTTCCTTGTACTTGTGATTTTTCTGTATTTTGGAGCACTCCGTAGTAACGTAGCACGGGTAATAATCATCCAGGCTTGCCTCGTTTCTCCTCGTTCTTTCCCATTTTCAGGTACAATGTTTGGTTCAGAAGCAGCGTATCTTATGTGGTTGTTGTGTGAAGCGATATCCATATTATAACAGGAAATTATCCTTTCGTCCACATCTTTAACGTCGGTGTTTCGCATCTTATCTATTTGTACTCATTCCTATCTGTAAGTTGTATTACTAACACCTGCGTGAGTTTGCTACTTATTGTGATCTTTCTACACACCACACTGTAGTAGTACATCGGGTCCCCATTAATACTCATCGTTTGGTTCCAGAACGAATTTTCACTCTGCAGCGGAGTGTGCACTGATTTGAAGCTGCCTATCATATTAAAACTGTGCGCCGGGACTCGAACCTGGTACCCTTGCCACTGCCGAGCAAGTGCTCAGTTGAATGTCTGTCGAAGCACGAGTCACGACCCGTCCTCACAGCTTTACTTCCACCAGTACCTCATCGTCTTCCTACCAAACTTCACAGAAGTTCCCCTGAGTACTTTTCTGGACTAGCACTCCTGGCAGAAACGATTTTGTGGAGATGTTGCGTACCCACAATCTGACAGGAAGTCTCAAAACAGCGCTACGGAGTGAAAGATTCTTTCTGGAATCAATTCCCATAAGAGACTCCACGGTACGCAGCAGATGATGACTGTTACGGTGACCAATAACACACATAAGGAAATCAAATTAAAAGAACAATACTTTTTGCTTCTCAGCAACATGAATTACCTTAGTCGAAATGGATCTAAGCCAAGCAACGATAAGAAAGCGCTATTACCATTTCTAATGTTTCTGACAATTTTCTGCTCCTTGAACTCAGACGTGTTTTTTATATCTACGTGTGTTAATATCTCGAACAGACTGAGGTTCTGCATGCGAAAAGCAATAATCAACACAACGCAAGCATACAGCCTAATTTTCGCTTGGGACTTAGCCAATTGCCTACCACGACCCTCAACATACGATAAACCCATTCTTTCTCAGACTTGATATTTATGATCACAATCCACGTCGAAGCAAAACCATCCAGAAACGGCGCTAATGAGATGGTATGCAGCTGCGTCGTATAAATCATTCCAAGCGTCTCCGTGGAATCACTAAGCGCCAGTGTTTCTGTTAATGCTCTTGCGACATCAAGAGACTGAAAGTTTAAGGTGGACGCCGCCGCGATGAACTGAAATAGAATTCAATAATAAACAAGGGTGGTAAGAACTGGGGGATGCTTGTCTCTCAGGTGATTAGCAGGAATGATTCAAGTTTGTAACTTAGAGCTACCGATGTAATGAGAGAGAACAAACGACAGGATTTACTTACTGACTTCAAACCCCGTTCCAGCTGTGTATAGGTCTGTGCTTGTAGTTGCAGGTAAACAAGTTAAAGTTTAATCGGGATTTAAACGGAGGAAATAGCTGCGAAACATTGTCCTTCACTTTCATCGACAGGTTGTAAATAGTGAAGGTAACTGTGGCAAAATGAAGTACTTGGAATTTATTTGTAATTTCCTATTAATGTTCTTGGAAACAATAATGAAATGATATTTGTTTAGCGAACAGGAAATTTGTTTCTGTTATTCATGGGCGTCGCTTCAGTTGATGTTAAAGGTGCACAATATTTCAACGAGATAACTGCTCGTCTTCTTCAGGTGGATAGGAAAATTCTTAAAAAAAACTGCTCTTCCCAGACTTCACCGTAGGTGTTGATAGAGTATGTTCATGCAGTGGGTGTGAATCATTTTTGTCGATTTTCTTCCTTTCGACATTGGGCCTACTACCCAGCGTATGTCATAAGAAGGAACGCCTGCCCCACAATACAGTTTATCAACAGGAGTTGGTCTCAGACACGCAGTAATTAGCCTCGCATTTTCAGTAAGGGCTACGTTTATTTCTTGTGTGTGAACAGATATATACGACATTGGAAAGGCGTATTGACCAGCTGAGAAACAAAGTGTTATAGCAGAAGTACACACGATTTGGGATGGACACCCCTATTACTACATGAAGTTTCCGGATGATGTTGTTTCAGGTCGACACATTACGTTTGATATTCAGTGAATGATCTGTCTAGGGTAACTAAGGTAACTCCAAGGTATCTGGATGTAACACAGTGCTCCAGCTTGATGCCTTCCCAAATCATTTTCAGTTTCCTTCCTGCCTGTCTCTTCCGCAGGTGGAAAGCAGTGACTTGAGTTTTGTGTGGTTTTGGCTTGTTATAGTAATCAAAAAGAATTCCGGGGGCTCTTGTCAGCACCTGTTCTGCTGCTTCTCCAAAATCATCTGTCTGTACTGTCAAAATAAGGCCCTCAGTATATGTACAACTTCTGCAGGGATTAGTTCTTGCCTGATCATTTGTTTAAATATTGAAGAGCTCTGGTGTGAACACATTCTATTAGTTCCTCCAACATCTTTCTCTTTCTTGCAGCCGCGCGGGATAGCCGCGCTATCTAAGGTGCCTTGCCAAGGTTCGCGCCGTTTCCCCACGTCGGAGGTTCGAGTCCTCGCTCGGGCATGGTTGTGTGCGTTGTCCTTAGAGTTAGTTTAACTTAGATTAAGCAGTGTGTAATCCTAGGGACCGATGACCTCACCATCTTGGTCCCATAGGGCCTTACCACAAAATTTTCAAACTTCTTCCTTGCAAACCATAGTCCTGAGTCAGAGCGTAGATCTTGTAATGGATTATGCGATGTTAGACTCTATCGTAAGCTGATGAAACGTCGATAAAAGCCACTTCAGTCATCTTCCTCCCTTCAAAGCCCTCTTGTACGTGATGTGTTAGATGAGTTATCTCCGCTGTACAGTATTCTTGGGACCTAAAACCTATCAATCTTTAGTGAAAGACTGTTCAAAGATATTATGAAGGTGGCATAATAATGAGACAAGCCAATAGCTCTGAGAACAGATATTATTTTGGTTTCCTCCGCGTTACTGCAATATTCTATTGTTTTAAGCAGTTATTGTGGAAGTCCACAAGCCGCTTCGTTGTTGTTGATCTGAATGTCTTTATCTACAGGAAAGTTTCTCCCAAAACTGCTCGACGAAAGTAATGACTAATGGCTAATGACTATTCACTATTAGACTACCAAGTCAGATAAAATTACAATTGACACATGGAAGTATGCATTTAACTGAAAGAAACACCTATGGTTGTGAATTTAATAACTATTTGTTTACTTCATTTCTGCATTGTAGTAATAGTTATCTGTAATTTTTCTATGAGCTGATCCGCTGGCTGACTGGGAGAACGTAAGGGCCAATGAGGTGGAACAGCACAAAACTGTTTTTCGCTGAAAGGCAGAGTAACTGCGGGCGCGCACTGAACGATGGGGCAGGTGACCGAACTCGGCAAATTGTTCTACATCTACATCTGCATCCATACTCCACAAGCCACCTGACGGTGTGTGGCGGAGGGTACCTTGAATACCTCTATCAGTTCTCCCTTCTATTCCAGTCTCGTATTGTTCGTGGAAAGAAGGATTGTCGGTATGCCTCTGTGTGGGCTCTAATCTCTCCGATTTTATCCTCATGGTCTCTTCGCGAGATATACGTAGGAGGGAGCAATGTATTGCTTGACTCCTCGATGAAGGTATGTTCTCGAAACTTCAACAAAAGCCCGTACCCAGCTACTGAGCGTCTCTCCTGCTGAGTCTTCCACTGGAATTTATCTATCATCTCCGTAAGGCTTTCGCGATTACTAAATGATCCTGTAACGAAGCGCGCTGCTCTCCGTTGGATCTTCTGTATCTCTCCTATCAACCCTATCTGGTACGGATCCCACATTGCTGAGCAGTATTCAAGCAGTGGGCGAACAAGCGTATTGTAACCTACTTCCTTTGTTTTCGGATTGCATTTCCTTAGGATTCTTCCAATGATTCTCAGTCTGGCATCTGCTTTACCGACGATCAACTTTATATGATCATTCTATTTTAAATCACTGCTAATGCGTACTCCCAGATAATTTATGGAATTAAGTGCTTCCAGTTGCTGACCTGCTATATTGTAGCTAAACGATAAAAGATCTTTCTTTCTATGTATTCGCAGCACATTACACTTGTCTACATTGAGATTCAATTGCCAGCACACACATTCTGAGAGGCAGCGAAAAGAATACTTCCTACAAAGATAGGGGTCTGCAAGGGCATGGGAAAAACATGCCCACCGCATGAGGAGTCTGCTGGAATCAAAGGTGGTCAGCAGTAATTGATGTATGAGGGAGCCCAGTATTGACACACATAAATTAATTTTGTGGCAAGGATAAAAATTCGAAAGTGTCTACGTACAGCTGCCGTGATTGGCCGAAACAACAAAGCGAACTCATAGTGGGAGCAAAATTTTTGCTTTCTGCCCTATTCTAAGTGAAAAATATGCGGTACCGGTTATTTACCGCAGATTCCCTAAGAGGAGGGAGATTGCTAATATTTTTATTTTTTTCACTGGACGGAGCTCGGTAAGACGACAGCGATTGGCAAACGAGAATCCAGTGCTGGCACAATCAGCAAATTTTGTGGAGTCAAGCATGTAGTGGACTTCGTCTTGGAGCTCCAGAGGGGGAACACTTTGTTTTTGTCTGTTCTTTCAGAGGACAACGATTAGCTGATGGTCGTTTTGAGACACTATTTCGCAGCCATTCAAAGATTCTGGGGTCGAACTTGTAACTTTCAGCTACCACTGCAGCCATCCTCTGCATTTCAGTTTTAGAACAATGGTAAGCATGTTCATTATTTTCACCAGATGTGATGAGGTGGATGCGAAGTCATTTCTTTCGAGCTAGAGTTTTACTTTCCTGAATTTATTCACACTCCGCTAATTGAGCTTAACATGCGCCTAGGCTAGGAAACAGGCGCTCATACGCCAAAGAAGCTGGTACATGCATGGGTATTCAAACACAGAGATATGTAGACAGCCAGAATAGGGTGCTGAGGTCGACAACGACTCTATAAGAGAGGTGTCTCGTACAGGTTTTAGACCGGTTACTGCTGCTACAACGGCAGGTTATCAAGATATGAGTTTGAATTTGGCGTTATAGTCGGTGCACGAGGGATAGGACACAACATCTGCGACGTAGCAATGAAGCGGGGATTTTCCCATACGACCATTTCACGAGTGTAACGTGAATAACAGGAATACGGTAAAACATCAAATATCCGACATCGCTGCGGTCGGAAAAAGATCCTGCAAGAACGAGACCAACAACAATGGAAGAGAATCGTTGAACGTGACAGAAGTGCAACCCTTCCGCTAATTGCTGCAGATTTCAATCATCAACAAGTGTCAGCGTGCGAACCATTCAGTGAAACACCAGCTATATGGGCTTTCGGAGCCGATGGCTGCACGACACAAAGCTTTACGCCTCACCTCGGTCCGTCGACACCGACAGTGGACTGTTGACGACTTGAAACGTGTTGCCTGGTCGGACGAGTCTCGCTTTAAGTTCTATCGAGTGGATGGACGTGTACTGGTATGTAGACAACCTCGTGAATCCATAGACCCTGCTTGTCAGCAGGGGATTGCTCAAGCTGGTGGACGCTTTGTAATGGTGTGGGGAGTGTGCAGTTGGAGTGATATGGGACCCCTGATACGTCTAGATACGACTCTGACAGGTGACAGGTACGTAAACACCCTGCCTGATCACCTGCGTCCATTCATGTCCATCGTGCATTCCGACGGACTTGGGAAATTCCAGCAGGACAATGCGACAACCCACACGTCTTTAATAGCTACAGAGTGACTCTTCTGAGCTCAAACACTGCCGCTGACCACCAAACTCCCCAGGCATGAATATTACTGAGCATATCCGGGATGCCTTGGAACGTGCTGTTCAAAATAAATCTCCGCCCCCTCGTACTCTTACGGATTTATGGACAGCCCTGCAGGATTCATGGTGTCAGTTCCCTGTAACACTACTTCAGACATTCGTCGAGTCCATGCCACGTCGGATTGTGGAACTTCTGCGTGCTCGGGAGGCCCTACACGATATTAGGCATGTGTACCAGTTTCTTTGGCTCTTTAGTGTATGTACTTCTATGTGTATTTTCTTTAACCCGTTAGTCAATTCAGCAACCATTGGTAGTTTATGTGGGCATAGTTAATTGTAGATTATTGTCATCATTTCCTTTCCAGTTCTACCCATCTGTTCCAAGGTATTATCATGCTTGTTTAATAATCCATTTGAACCACTGCCACTTAATAATTACATGTATTAGCTATTCAGTGGAGTCAAGTCTATGTGTTTTAGCAATAAACAGGATTTAATAGTGACCTTGGGTTTCATTCAATAGTCAGAAGAAATTGTTTCTCATTTTACTTGGTGCAACGCATAGAAGAGCAGATACTTTTATATCTGTTATCGTAATATGTACAGACATCAGTGTTTATTGTTTTTTCTCTGCATCAAACAGTGTTCCCACTAACACGTCAGAAACTTTATTACCAGATATTTTCTGAATGCTCTTAACTGCACCTCTAATTGGACTACACGTGTCAGTATAGACCATCAGTTTTGCATCTATGTGTCCACAGTTCAACACCTGACTTACTGGCTAGGAGAAAATAAGCATTAATGGCTTGCTCTTGCCGCATGTACTTCTAGGTACTAATCAATCTAAAGAGGTATAAGAGTAATAGCTATAGTAAGTTCGCAAATGAAGTTAATACTGACGTAATATTGTTCAGTATACCATCCACAGTCACTGACAAAAATGTATGTACTTATACGCGTTTACACCCTGTACTTACGAGATACAGTACCTATATTTCATGTTCAATTGGGCCATTCCTGTTCTTAATGTTCAGTAGTATCTGTTGTTCGACCTTGTCCTAAGACTCCACATGATCATATGGGGAGTGGCCTCTTCGCTGTATATGGCACTGGGTTCAGATATTGATAGCATCAGAGGGCTATGCTTAATCGTCAGCCGTAGTCCCACAGTAGAATGTAGTCCAAGCCAACTGCCTTGTTATTTTTACAACGCTGTACTGCTTTTTGCAGCTTTTTTTCGAAAAATGGAGTTTAGAACTAATTCATTTACGAGTGTTCTTGCCTCTGAATCTTAGGCCGTTTGCCCCGTCTGCCTACTTTGTTTGGGACACGTGACGTTCGGGACGCCAGGTTCGCCACTGCTACCCCCTGCCCTCTCCCTTCCCAGACAGTGCCGAAACAAACGGCAGCAGCCGCGCCGCCGCCCGGCTGCTCTCTCGCCGCCGCCGCCCCCCTCGACGCCGCCTCCACACGACGCCCAGCGTCGGCGTCCGGCGTCCGGCAGCCGCCGTCTTGCTCGCGGCCACTAATATTTCAGCAGCGCGGCGCTGCGCGGCGGGCGGGCGCCGGCGCCTAAAGAGAATAGGTAATTGTCGCCCGGTGTTTAGGGCCGGCGGACCCGCATCAAACATTCAGAGCACACACTGGCCCCACAAAGTGCCGGCCTCATCCATTATTCGGCCGTAGAAATCCGCCGCCCACCTGCCCGTCACTCCTATTAAATTTCCTTAAAGTGAATTTTATCACCGTTATATATCTTACAGTAGAGCACGGAGTTGCAATTATTGTGTCGTTTCGGGGGGAGCCCTGCCGAATATTACCGCCTCCCGTGCTCTTCCTGGTCCCGATCCTCACCACTGCGAGGCCTTTTCCTTCATCATCGGGCTCGCTTCCCGCTGGGCTTCGCTCTCTTGCGCTGTAAATAAATGTTAACCTTGCACGGCAGTCTCGGTCGGAGAGGGCCCCAGGGGTTCAGACGCCTAAGGCAGCTCCCCGGTTTGTCAGGATGCTCGTATGGTGATGTGACATACACTCCTGGAAATTGAAATAAGAACACCGTGAATTCATTGTCCCAGGAAGGGGAAACTTTATTGACACATTCCTGGGGTCAGATACATCACATGATCACACTGACAGAACCACAGGCACATAGACACAGGCAACAGAGCATGCACAATGTCGGCACTAGTACAGTGTATATCCACCTTTCGCAGCAATGCAGGCTGCTATTCTCCCATGGAGACGATCGTAGAGATGCTGGATGTAGTCCTGTGGAACGGCTTGCCATGCCATTTCCACCTGGCGCCTCAGTTGGACCAGCGTTCGTGCTGGACGTGCAGACCGCGTGAGACGACGCTTCATCCAGTCCCAAACATGCTCAATGGGGGACAGATCCGGAGATCTTGCTGGCCAGGGTAGTTGACTTACACCTTCTAGAGCACGTTGGGTGGCACGGGATACATGCGGACGTGCATTGTCCTGTTGGAACAGCAAGTTCCCTTGCCGGTCTAGGAATGGTAGAACGATGGGTTCGATGACGGTTTGGATGTACCGTGCACTATTCAGTGTCCCCTCGACGATCACCAGTGGTGTACGGCCAGTGTAGGAGATCGCTCCCCACACCATGATGCCGGGTGTTGGCCCTGTGTGCCTCGGTCGTATGCAGTCCTGATTGTGGCGCTCACCTGCACGGCGCCAAACACACATACGACCATCATTGGCACCAAGGCAGAAGCGACTCTCATCGCTGAAGACGACACGTCTCCATTCGTCCCTCCATTCACGCCTGTCGCGACACCACTGGAGGCGGGCTGCACGATGTTGGGGCGTGAGCGGAAGACGGCCTAACGGTGTGCGGGACCGTAGCCCAGCTTCATGGAGACGGTTGCGAATGGTCCTCGCCGATACCCCAGGAGCAACAGTGTCCCTAATTTGCTGGGAAGTGGCGGTGCGGTCCCCTACGGCACTGCGTAGGATCCTATGGTCTTGGCGTGCATCCTTGCGTCGCTGCGGTCCGGTCCCAGGTCGACGGGCACGTGCACCTTCCGCCGACCACTGGCGACAACATCGATGTACTGTGGAGACCTCACACCCCACGTGTTGAGCAATTCGGCGGTACGTCCACCCGGCCTCCCGCATGCCCACTATACGCCCTCGCTCAAAGTCCGTCAACTGCACATACGGTTCACGTCCACGCTGTCGCGGCATGCTACCAGTGTTAAAGACTGCGATGGAGCTCCGTATGCCACGGCAAACTGGCTGACACTGACGGCGGCGGTGCACAAATGCTGCGCAGCTAGCGCCATTCGACGGCCAACACCGCGGTTCCTGGTGTGTCCGCTGTGCCGTGCGTGTGATCATTGCTTGTACAGCCCTCTCGCAGTGTCCGGAGCAAGTATGGTGGGTCTGACACACCGGTGTCAATGTGTTCTTTTTTCCATTTCCAGGAGTGTATAAGGATGGCGGCAGTATCGCGTAGACAAGGTATGGAATGGCAGTGCATTGACGGAGCTGTCATCTGTACTCAGGTGGTTCATATGAGAAGTTTTCCGATGTGATTATGGCCGCACGATGGGAATTAACAGACTCTGAACGCGGAATGAAAGCTGGAGCTGGACGCATGGGACATTCCATTTCGGAAATCGTTAGGGAATTCACTACCCTAAGATCATAGTGTCAAGAGTGTGCTGAGAATACCACTTTTAGGGCATTACCTCTCACCACGGACAACGCAGTGGTCGACGGCCTTCACTTAACGACCGAGAGCAGCGGCGTCTCCGTTGAGTTGTCAGTGCTAACAGACAAGCAACACTGCGCGAAGTAACCGCAGAAATCAATGTGGGACGTATTCGTTAGGACAGTGTGGCAAAATTTGCCGTTAATGTGCTATGGCAGCAGACGACCGAAGCGAGTGCCTTTGCTAACAGGACGATATCGCCGGCAGCACCTCTCCTGGGCTCGTGAGTATATCGGTTGGACACCAGACGACTGGAAAACGGTAGCCTGGTCAGATGAGTCCCGATTTCAGTTGGTAAGAGCTGACGGTAGGTTTCGAGTGGGGTGCAACCCCCACGACGCCATGGACCCTTCTTGTCAACACAGCACTGTGCAAGCTGGAGTGGCTCCATTGTGGTTAGGCTTTGTTTCCGTGGAATGCACAGGGTTCTCTGATCCAACTGAACCAATCATCGACTGCAAATGGTTATCTTGGCTACTTGGAGACCGTCTGTAACCATTCATGAACTTCATGTTCTCAAACAGCGATGCGCCTTATCGCTGGGCCGCAATTGTTTGTGATTGCCTTGAAGAAAATTCGAAAGAATGATTTGGCCACCGAGGTCGCCCAGCACGAATCCCATCGGACATTCACGAGACATAATCGAGAGGTCAGTTCGTGCAGAAAATTCCGCACTGGCAATAGTTCCACAACTATGGACGACTATAGAGGCGTCAGGGCTGAACTTTTCTGCAGGAAACTATCAACGACTTGATGAGTGCGTACCACGTCGAGTTGCTGCACTACGCCGGGCAAAAGGAGGTCCGACACGATATTGGGAGACATCCCATGACTTTTGCCACCTCAGTGTACAAATCAAGATCTTGAACCTGTCACACTCGGTATACTGTAAATTTCATAGCCTTCCTCACAGTTTCGTTCATTTGAACAAACAACCGGTTTCGTATTTATATCCATTACCAGCACCTCATGCAGCTCCGCTTCCTTTAAGACCTGATGGTGGCTGCAAAGCCCAAACCGCTTATCTTTTCAAATAAAGTGACTTATACTCGTCTTTCAGCTACATGTCCCTTTAGATGGTCAGCGTATAAGCGGGCCTGTTGCCTCGTTCGTACAAAGTAAGTCTGAATCAGTTAATTCTATTAACTGGGTAATAATAACATCAATTGTGCCAGTACTGACTCACTGGGATGTTATCTTCCTGACTAGCATTGCAATAGATTCAAAACAAAACTCCGTATTAACAGCAAATAAAACACTTAAAAATTATAAAATTAGAGGGGTCTGAGCCAGACTAACAAGTAACGATAAAAACTCAATTTAAAAACCATTTAATACATATTCAAAAATAAAATCACAAGTAACTTCAGAAATAAGAACAATGACGATTAAAGGAATGTTCATTATCGTTTGTATAAAACGATAAACATTTCTTAACACGTTCCAAACCCGTCGGTTTTGCATGAGGAAGGATTCATCTCACCTATATGCACATGCACATTCATCTGACGACACGCGCACACGAAGAAGAGAAGGATAAATGTATACACCAAATCAAAACACGATGGGCCAGAGAAACGTTAACTTTACTGATCAACCACCTGGTCTGTTGCCCGTGTATAAATCCTACACCTCGCAGGTACGAAAAGATACGAAAAGATATAAGATGAAGACAATTCCTAATACATTTACGTTGTACCACAGGCTTGAATGATAACTACATTGAGATGAAGGTTCCCCACCTGGTGGAAAGGCACGTAGGCACGTGCTCTGGCTTACCTAACCAAGACAAAGAAACACTGAATACAAGAAAGAAGTTCAAAATTTTTCGTTTTTAAAATTCAGTCTTAATCACACCACGTATGTTATAAGAACATAGGTGACCGGTTTCGGTCATATCACATGACCATAATCCTGTTATTTAATTTAGAAAGTAATAGAAACCTTACCAGATTTACAATAAAATGAGATAAAATGCTTATAAGGATAAAATTCAATAAGACGTGTTTATGATGAAGACTACCGGCGTAAATTCGGTTCGCCATTACGGACATACATGTCCCGAGCTAGAAGTGAATGCCTCGTTAATGTCTAGACGGTACCATCGCATACCGGTTATACAGACGCCTCTAGCATTTGCGCCACGTCGCTCACAAACTGACAATCACTTCTATGTATCAGTTTCCGTCTCCATTGTTCTTCATAACTTGTACACCATATCCAGTGGCGCATCTAGTGCATGCTCACAAAAAAACATCGACTATTTCGGAGGATGGATAATTTCATTGTCCATTAAGTAGCCTGTCTGCACTGTTCATGGATATTTAAAAAATGGAACTTAACACACATTCCTTCACTGGTTAGACAACAACTCTCCCTTTCCCCTCTTACTCCTAATGCTGACTGTCCACTGATCACCCTATTGCTCAACAATTACACCCCGAAACATGTCCCACTTGGGAGCTCTCGACTGGCTGGCAGTGGAATGTATCAATAGTAAATTCATACATACGAGTAACTACTACATATACCATGTGTTATACATACAACAATAAAACTATAGGTATGATACTACGTATCAGGCCAGGATCAGTGGTCCAACCATCTTTAAGTGCCACTGACAACCACAATAATCCTCAGTATAAGGAAAGGAGAACAATGCCTCGCCAGGTGATTGCAAAAGCAACGATTGTACAGTGAGGTACGTAATTAGTACAAAAATAAGATTAAAAATATGATGTAAAGAATCAGCACTAATCATAACAACCGTATGAGAACAAGACTTTTTTATTTGTTTCACCATAAATTATATACGTACTTCTGGTTTTAGGTACAAGATACTTTTTGTAACTGTAAGAATAAACTGTACACAACGAAACAATAGGAGAATAAAATAAAATAGATAAAAAGCCTAAAAACTAGATGCTACGAAGGGAAAAACCGTAGTTATATTTTATATGGTCATTCAACAAATTGCAATCAAGACTGGAACATTGGTCATAAGGAAGTACAAAGCATTAAGTATCAAGTAAAAAACACTCATCAAATCTATACCACTATACACTGAGGTGAAAAATTCATGGGATAGCGATATGCACATATACACAGGTCGGCAGTATCGTGCACACAAGGTATAAAATGGCAGTGCATTGGCGGAGCTGTCGTTAGTACTCCGACGTGATTGCGGCCGAACGACTCTGGACGTGGAATGGTAGTTGGAGCTAGACTCATGGGACGACCCACTTCGGAAATCGTTAGGGAATCCAATATTTCGGGATCCACAGTGACAAGACTGTGCCAAGAATACTACATTTCTGACGTTATCTCTCAGCACGGACAACCAAGTGGCCGACGGCGTTCACTTAACGACCGAGAGCAGCGGCGTTTGCGCAGAGTTTCCAGTGCTAACAGACAAGAAACACTGCGTGAAATAACCGCAAAAATCAATGTGGGACGTACGACGAACGTATCCTTTACGACAGTGCGGCCAAATTTGGCATTAACGGGCCATGGCACCTGCAGTGCCCCTCCTGGGCTCGTGACCATATCGGTTGGACCCTAGACGACTGGAAACTGTGGTCTGGTCAGATGAGTCCAGATTTCAGTTGGGTGGTGTATTTAATCCTTTTGTTCTCCTGGCTATTTTTTTATTAATGGTCATGTTAAAAGTTCGATGTGCTTACGTGGCTGTTTTCTTGCTAAATTCTAGGAGCAGATTTTATTATGAAGCACGCATCGATGTGGAGGAAAATAAAACTTCCATGATCCGGATTAAATACATTTATTTTAGTCGTGAACTAAAAGTTGTTGATTTACTTCTGTGACAGAAATTGATCACAGATAAAAAATGTCTTTCATTATCTGGTTTCATAGTCTTGGGCATAACGAACTGAAATGTACTTTGGCTATATTTTAAAATTATTTTTTTCGCAGCAGAAATGACTTCAGTGCTTGCTTTCTACAGCGACCAGTGATATTAGGCTGACAGTTAATATTGGCACATTATTCAACATTAGACCATCGCTTAGCGTAATGTCCGCTACATTACAATTTCAGAAAACGAATATCAAGTATTATCACTTCAATGCTGTTCACTGGCCGTATTCTTTATCTGTTAATAATTTCAGTCTCTTTAAATGTCTCCGAAAATACCGGCCGGAGTGGCCGTGCGGTTCTAGGCACTACAGTTTGGAACCGCGTGACCGCTACGGTCGCAGGTTCGAATCCTGCCTCGGGCGTGGATGTGTGTGATGTCTTTAGGTTCGTTAGGTTTAATTAGTTCTAAGTTCTAGGTGACTAATGACCTCAGAAGTTAAGTCGCATAGTGCTCAGAGCCATTTGAACCATTTTTTGTCTCCGAAAATAAATCATTCTACTTCTGTAATTGATTTATCAGACTTGGGGAAAATCTCGTGATCTTTGGAATCAAAGCCGACCATGCGGCAAATTCACTTTTTGGAATAAATCGGGTAAAACAAAGTTTTAATAACACTGACATATTGTTTCAATTCCAATTCAGAATTGCGCGTCACAACGAAGCGTTAATGCTAACTGACGAGATTGTTACATAACATAGCGAGAACGAGACACTATTGTCCCTATTACTTATAGGTTAATAGAAACAAACAAATTCTGATCTAGAGTATTCTTACTCTTTTACTCTCTTAGAATAATACTTTGTTCCTTCTTTATGGCTAATACTTAAATATTTCAATCAAACTAATTAAACATTATTTTTTTATCAAAATTACGGCTTCAGGCCGTCAAAGGCGCGGCTACAATGGGAGTTCAGTGGCGTTCGTGTTTGACACAGACCTCACGAAGTCATGGACCAGCTTGTCAACAAGGCACTATGCAAGCTGGTGGTGGTGGTTACATAATGATGTGGGCTGTGTTTACGTGGAATAGACTGGATCCTTTGGTTCAGCTGAACCGATATTATCTTTAAATGATTATGTTCGGCTACTTGGAGACCATATGCAGCCATTCACTGGCTTCATGTTCCAAAACAACGACGGAATTTTTTTGGATGACAATGCGCCTTGTCACTGGGCTACAGTTGCTTGCGACTGGTTTGGAGAAAATTGTGAACAATTCAAGTGAATGATCTGGCCACCCAGATCGCCCCATGTGAATCCCATCGAACATTTGCGGGACTTAATCGAGAGGTGAGTTCGCGCACAAAATCTGGCGCCGGCTGCACCTTAGCAGCTACGGATGGCGGTAGAGGCAGCACGGCTCGGCACTTCTGCAGGGGACTTCCAGCGACCTGTTGAGTCCACAGCACGTCGAGCTGCTGCACTGCGACGGGCAGAAGAAAGTCCGACACCATATTATGAGATATCCCCTGACTTTTGTCATCTAAGTGTATAAGGAGACAAAGTTGTTTAATGTTGTTTCCGAAAATCACGAAAAGTTCTAGACCGATTTACTTCAAACTTTTACGGTACTCTAATAAACATTTGCACTGTTGTATGGCTTATCAGCTTATGATTAGAAAGCTTCTATGGAATCTGAATAGTCCAAGAGATTGTGATCCTAACCGTTCGCAGACAAAGCACATAGCAGACTATAATTACTCGTGTAGGTTACAGAATTTAAAAAGGGGTGTTATCAAAGTCCCTGAAGTTTCTGGCGTGAAGACAGTGGGTTTTTCGTTTGGTTTGTCTCCCGTAGAAATCGCAATACCACTCACCTCGGAGATGTTGTGTCCCATCACTCATGCGCCGACTATAACACCACTTTCAGACTAACTTAAATCTTGTAAACCGCCATTGTGGCGACAGTAACCGATCTAACAACTACGCCAGGCGCTTTTTGTCTTACATAGGTGTTGTCGACCTGTTTATATATCTCTGTGTTTGAATACGCATGCCTATATCAGTTTCTTTGGGGCTTTAGTGTAAATTACCTTCTCATACAGGGCCACCGAGCGATTTGCGAAATGTGTAATGCCTGTCCTGTAGATGTTGGAACGTGCAGCAGTTGGTCTCGTTCCATTGGTTATCGTAAGTTGTTATACGTCATGAGCTCAGAAAATGCGTACATATGTGGATCGACAGCAAAGCTTGCGCCACTATCTTTGTGGTTACACGCAGCAGGACGACAGTAACGTCTCGTGAAGTCCTGTAGAACGGCAGCCAATGATGTCTTGACGAGCAGAGGCCTGACAGGGCAGGTTTTTTCTTTAGCTCTAGTTGTGTACCTTATATGCTGGGGGCGGACAAATTTAGATGGAGTGGCGTGCTGCTTAAATTGGTGACTCACACGATGCTCTTGTACGTACCGAATGCATCACTATCCTAATTTCCTGCATCAATTTCACTCTGATTCCGATGTTTCTTTCATGCCTGGTAAATTCATTCATTTTACTGGCGGCCTGCGACAACCAGAACTCGGTGTTTTATGAATGAGTTTGAGCTTTGTACCCGCGTGGACAAGGATACCCACGCGATCTTTTATCGTCCGTTCTTGTATACTGCTTACCTGGCCTCTCTCAGCTAAAAGCAAACCAATTACTTCTTTTAGTAATTTTCTGTAGAGTATTAGATCCATCTAAAAATAAACATGTATTAGATAGCCTAACTGCCCTTTTTTTCTTTCTGTGTGGAACTGTAGCCCTTATGTATGAATAATGGATCCAATTTGAAACTTCCTGGCAGGAAAAAACTGTGTGTCCGGCCGGGACTCGAGCTTGGGACCTCTGCCCCCTGCGGACACGTGTTCTAACGTCTCTGCTATCCAAGCACGACTAACGACCCTGTTCACAGCTTTACTTCCCCCAGTACCTGATCTCCTACCTTCCAAACTTCACAGAAGCTCTCCAGCATGCCTTGTGGGACTAGCATTCCTGGAGGAAAGGGTAGTGTGGAGACACGGCAAGGCTACTAGATGCGGGTTACCAGGAAGTTTAAGATCACAGTGGACTACGCGGCAGGGTGGGAATTCATCCTGGAATGGACCCAGTTGTTTCCTTTCCTCTTACACAGTTTCATGAGTAACGTACTTTGTATGACGGCTCATTTAGTGAGACTTGAGTCTGGGGATGTAGCTCTATAACAGCTTGCCGGACGACGGCTTCCGGCGATGGAGAGGCTGACTGGACGCTCGCTTGGGGACGCGGCTCTGGGAACGCTGGACACAGAGAATTCGATCTGTTCTCAGAAATGGTTGTCGAGACGCCTCGCGACCCCTGGAATCGCCGTGGTACCGTCGCGGCTGTGGGAACTGCGAGGCTATTTTGTAAACATAGAACGGAGGTCTCCCGCGAGATACCAAACGCGAAACACAGCCAAGTTAAACCGTTCTCGGAAGTCATTGTCACGACGCCTTGCAACCCTTGGAGTTATTATGGAACCATAGCGGGTCTGGAAATTCCGAGGCTGTTTTGTAAATCCAGAATGGAGGTGTGTCGGCAGCTGCCAAGTGTTGCCTTCTCGTGGATAGTGATAGCTGAGATTCCAAGGCCATAGTTATACTGGGAAATTCATCTGGGAGCAGCAAGAGAGGCAGAGGGGATAGGGTAGCAGGGAACTCAATGACCAATGACGGCTTGTCGCTGTGGCCGTTGATGAGATAGGCAAAGATAAGAGGGCAGAGGCCTAAATTGTGTGTCGGGGTACAGGAATTAAAAGTGTTGGGAAGGTAGTGGACGTTGATCCGGAGTCGAGGCCGGCAGGAGAGTTGTGAAGCGATGACACCAGCAGCGCGAGGACGTGGAAACAGGAGGAGGGTAGCAGTGTGGCCGGGACCGGTGGGAAACGAAGAGACGCAGCGCTCAATATCGAAGGTAAATCGCCGCAGCAACTTTCTGTAGTCTCACTTAATGGTGGAGCGAGCAATTCTGAGCGGCCGAAGACTGGAGGACGGATAGTTCGTGGGTTTTATTGGTTGTCAGAAAGGTCTGGAAGTGTCTAAGAGTGTAACAGAGTCTAAGTTAAACCTTTTTTTTGCTATAGTTGTTACATAATATAAATACAGAAAGTATATGAAACCTTACTTGTCGAAGTGTTAATGGATGGAAAAAGTAATTAAAGGATGTGGATAATACCCTTAAGACGTTCAGTTTATATTGCCAAGTCACTTTAACAGTTAGTCTCTCCATCTGTAAGTGTTCTACGTCCTATGTGTCGTCATTTCTTTTTCAGTGTCCGCCGTAATCTTTGTATGACGATATATGAAACCTTACTTGTCAAAGTGTTAATGGATGGAAAAGGTAATTAAAGGATGTGACTAATACCCTTATGACGTTCAATGTATACTGCCAAGTCCCTTTAACAGTTAGTATTTCCACCTGTAAGTGTTCTGTGTCCTACGTGTCGTCATTTCTTTTTCAATGTTCGTCGCAATCTTTGTATGACGGTAGGCTAGGTTTATATGTAGCGTCTGTGTTGCTGAATAATTTCCCTACAGTTCCACAATCCTCATGAACATACGCTGGGTCTTCGTGACTGTCAGATAGGCCAATGATTTCCGTTTAGAATAATTCTCCTTGTCCCACGGGGTGAGTCGTTTATAGTGAGGCTGGCGACCCAAAGTAATTAGAATTATCGGGGTTGGGAGAGCGGGTGTTAAAGGCAGCCAGTAGCAGTTAACCTCATTTAGGTAGTACATTTAAGGGAGGGAGCATTACAAGTGTTACCTCTTAATGTCTCCGTTGCTAGCGAACTTTGGCATTCTCCTCACGTATAACGTTAGCTTGCGAGTCCACACTTATGTCATACTTTTGCTGCTGACTAAATACGATGAAAATAAAACAGATCTCGACCAGGTGTGAATAATTTTCTGCAGATTTATTTCTGTATTCTTAGCTTACTATGCGATACATGTTTTCACAAGTCTACAAAAACAGTGCTACGCATTTGATACTAATTGTAACTGAAGTTTCTTCCGCAGATGTCTCGCGCTAGAAGCTGCACAGCTAAGAATTTTGAGCACTTCTAATTTTCAGCCTTATGAGGTAAGTCGACGATCAGCGGATGTTGTGCATTCCCTTGGTCTAGACTCAAGTAGTTTCCCTTCACAAACTGAAGAACATCATCATTATTTGCACTCAGTTACATATCTTGATTTTTGTTTGCTTTACAGTACGCACTGACAGGGATGTGCAGCCATGCTGACTCCTGTGTGGTGGCCAGCGGCGCTACGTTTCTCACTTGATGATCAGTGGCACGATCAACCCGACTAAGGTGGCGCCACAGCTTCTCGGTTGGGTTCAAGTACCGCGAGTTTGGTGGGCAGGGGAGTGCGGTAAACACATTCTGGCGCACCCACGTACACTGCTAGATGTGTGAGACGTTGCATTGTCCTGCTGGTAGATGTCATTGTGTCGAGGAAAAACAAACTGCACGTAGAGATGGGCATGATCCCCGAGGACAGTTGCGTATTTGTATCGATGTGCCTTCCAGAATGACGTCATCACCCAGGGAACATGGAAACATTCGTCAGATCGTAACGCTCTGTCCTCCGGCCTGGACTCTTCCGACGAATGTTGCAGGGTGGTTGATTTCAGACGTTCCACGCCGTAACACGTCAACGGCCACCTATTATATGAATTGCACGAATGATTCCTAAAAGGAACGATCCTTTTATACCTATGTTCCCAGGTGCAAGGTGTACAGTTTCAAGGATGTAATTTTCATTCGGCTTGTCCTGCCGAATATTTCAGCTAGTAAATCAACAAGATTAAGGCTTTCAAGATGACTCGAGAACTTTCTGAGATGGAGTAATATTCCTATGACGGACACTGGATGTCGTGCTCTGCATTTCCAATCCGTAAATAAAGATCTTCCAATGGAACGGATTGCACCTTGTGGTACTGGAGACTTCTCCTCCGCCGCGCTTCTTCCCGTTCTTTCCTTGCATTATATGCCCTCGCTTTAAACTGATAGGTGTTGTCGGATACACTGAAATCAGGAACAGGGAAATGCCCTTTTTGCGTTGGACGTTCTACAAGGGGTTCCAAGTGCTCGTTTTGTATCACGGCCATGATGTCATGGAGTCCTGATGGAATTTCACCTGATTTCGATATCGCTGCAGCTCAACCATCTTCAGTAGCATGTTGGCAAGATGGACGTTGTTGCCCCTCTGCAGTTCTGGGGTGCGCTGGTACACTTAGCGAGTGTTCGCTTTGAACTTTTGGTGTGAGACGTTCCACTGGCTCTATTGAGCTCCCTTCAATCTTTCTATAGTTATTTGTACCCCTAATGGTCGTAACATTTGTGCTTTCGATTCAAGGGAGAAGGAGTATTTTCCTTAGATAGCCACAGTGGCAAATACTGTCATTTCTAAATTTATGCTTTATGTTTCATTCATTTGTAGATATACTAAAGTAAACTAAACTCCGTCCGAACACGTCTCGGAAGACTCTAACGGTACCGACCGGTCGCCGTGTCATCCTCAGACCTTAGGCGTCACCGGATGCAGATACAGAGGGGCATGTGTTCAGCACACCGCTCTGCCGGCCGTTGTCAGTTTTCGTGAACAGTGCCGCTAATCCCCAGTCAAGTAGCTCCTCAATCGGCCTCACAAGGCTGACTGCAGCCCGCTTGCACAGCATGCGGCAGACCCAGACGGTGACCTATCCAAGTGCTAGCCAAGCCCGACACCGCTTAACTTCGGCGTTCTGGCGGGAACCGGTGTTACCACTGCGGCAAGGCTGTTGGCTCTATAGGTACACTGCCTCTACATAGTCCCCTACTACACATCTTATATATAGTCTTCTATTTATTATTGCGTTTCCATGTTATATTTCTGTGTTTGTCCTTTCTCACTCCACGTCTCGTCTGCTACAGAGAGAGTGTGTGCGAATGTCTATGTGTACTTTTGTTCTTTGGTAGAGAGCCTTTGAATGGTCGTTGCAGTTTAAGCGACTTTTGTGTAGAGACGACGTACCTCATGCTGGGCCAAACAGACATCAGGGGGGACTGGTCGGCAGCTTTTCTATTCATAAATACTGGTACAAGTAGCTGGACCGTATTTTCTCTGCTCATTTTTGCTACTTCTTGATGACCTCTGTCGCCAGTGTGTTCCCTGGCTCATCGGTAGGTAAGACACCATAAAACACACATCAAAAATTTCACAAATGATTTGGACAGACAAAACATCAAAATAGCAGGACTCAAAAAAATGAAAAATACAACTGAAAACATATTTGAATCTCAAGGTTGTAGAATTTACAATGGAAAACCAGGACAAATAGTTATGAAAAAGTGCCCACAATTCGGAGCAGGATTTATAGTAAATTTTAAAGTGATAGATTCAGTAACTGATTTTAAAGCTACTTCTACACGAATCGCAGCTTTAACTCTGGAAACCACAAACAAGATCTACACTATCATAAACGCCTATGCACCGCCCAATGAGAAAAATTTTCTAACATGAATGTGGTAGAAGTACAAATTTATGGTATCTTTTGAATCAGTCAATAACTCAAGTCAGTAAAAACAACATAAAGATCTTAATAGGAGATTTTAATGCAGGCGCCACATAAATAAAGTAACAGAAATGGACAAAGACACGTTGAAATTTGCAGAACACGTGGGGCTCTAAATCTACGTATTTTAAAAGAAAACCAAGCAAACTTATGACATGGAAACATCCTGATTGGACAAGAGGAGAGTGGCAGCTGGACCATGTCTGCATGGACAAATTCTTTCATAAAGAAATTCGAAATGTTTAAGTGCTGAGAGGAACAAACACAGGTTATGATCATTATTTGGTCAAAACCAAATTCACCCCATTAAGGAAAAAAAGAGAAAGAACAATTGGAGATAAAAGAACGTATGACCCACATAAACTAACCAAAAAAACAAAAATTAAAAAAAACACACAAGATACAATAGTAAGCGATAATCTTGAGAAACTAATACCAATTTTAAAACAGCGTGCTGAAGAACCGGCCCCAGCAAATATACGTAAAAAAAACATGCATGGTGAACTACAGTATGTGACGAAATACATAATGAAAGGCATCAGCCTTGGACAAAATTTCAAACTCACAAAACAGAAGAAAATGCAGCTAATCTGAAAATATCAGTAAAAATTGTCTCAAATTATCAGAAAAAAAGCGGCAACGCCAAAAGGATCTTCTGAGCTCCACTGAAGAAAACTTCTACTAAACCAATTCCAGAGAGAATTTCACAGCTTTTGATAAACAATTAATTAATTACAACCCTCCTACACTATTGCTGAGAGGTATAGATGGAAGAATAGACAATAACAACAAGGAAAACACAGAAATCATGGCAGAAGCATTAAATAGGTTCTTGAACTGTGATGAACCTGAAAAGCCTCAAAAATACACAGAAGCACCCTTGTAAAAACCAAACCATAAAATATAAACCCACCTACAGTACAAGAAATAGAAATTGCACTTAAAGAAAGGAGAAACTGGCGAAAATCAAGTGTCTGCCGAAATGTGGAAGTATCCTGGTAAAACAACTGAGACATCTTTACATATCATTTTACAAAACAATTGAGCAATAGAAAAAATTCACATAATAATGGACCTTAGCTATAATTAGCCCACTTTATAAGAAAGAAGACAAAAGTGATTCAGACAACTATAAAAGAATCTCGATCTTGGACTGTACCTACAAGATTTTTTTCAAGATTTTATACAGTGGGATCAAAGAACAACTGAATAAGGAACTGGGGAATACTAAGGAGGCTTCAGACCTTGGAGAAGCTGTGCCAAACAAATAATTACTCTGAAAGTAATCATGGTGTATTACAGCAAATGAAACAAGCCTCTGTCATTTGCATTTATAGCTTGTAAGAAAGCATATGATTCTGTCCACAGACCCTCACTGTTAAAAATTTTGAGACATTTCGGACTCCACCCAAAATTAATTAAAATGATAGAGCTTAGCTTAACAAAAATAAATACGAAAATTAAGTTCAGAGAGAAACTTACTGAATCGTAC
The DNA here is from genome assembly GCF_021461385.2 of Schistocerca piceifrons. Taxonomy (NCBI): domain Eukaryota; kingdom Metazoa; phylum Arthropoda; class Insecta; order Orthoptera; family Acrididae; genus Schistocerca; species Schistocerca piceifrons. Next base: position 287,072,837 of record NC_060139.1, on the reverse strand, counting down.
TGGGTAAAAACTGGTTTAAGGCAGGGAGATGGCCTGTCACCACTTATTTTTAATTGCGCCCTTGAATACATAATGAGGGAATGGTACAAGTACAATACTAAGAACATTAAGATTGGAATACCAAAAGACGACATAAAGTTGAACTGTTTAGGATTTGCTGATGACCTCTCTCTTCTTGCCAACAACATTCATGAAACCACACAACAAATACAATCATTACAGGAAACAGTCCACAGTATTGGCCGTAAAACATCTTCTGGAAAAAACGTAAATAATGCTAACGAAACCGCCACTTGCAAACAAAATTAGAATTGGAGAACACGACATAAAAATTGTTGAAAAGTTTGAATCTTGGCAGAAATAATAACACGAATAAACAAATTGATCAAAACACATCATGTTACCAAGAACACATATAACAAAAAATGCCTCTCAATAGCCATAAAACAGAAACACTACAAAATATTCGCACAGACGCAAATAACATATTCTAGCGAAACTATATTTAAAACAACCAACACTGTAGCAATAAACAGATTACTCAGAATAGAAAGAAGGATAGTCAGAACATGTATAAATAAAAAATACCAAAAAGACGGAGACTGGAGAATAGCTTCAAATGAAACAGTTTATAAAGAAATAGAACCAGTGACAACTACAATGAAAAAGAAACGGATCTCTTTCCTAGGACATTGGATGAGGACAACAGAAAGTAGAATAAACAGGAGAATAATTGAGAAGTTATGGAATAGTAAGAGTGGCATTAAATGGATCGCAGAAATCAAGGAGGACATGATAAAATTATAGATTACGTTGGAGGACTTGAAAGACAAGACAGATCCTTTCAAGATCCTTCAGGACAAACATATCACACTGCCAATAAAAATTAACAAACAGAGAATGGGAAGGCTGACTTTGGATGAGGAGAGAAGGGCACGATCTGAAAGAATGAAAAATTATTGGGTCATCAACAAACAGAATAACTTAGTTCATAATATTGGCTAAAGTGGTCCATTGTAGGTCATAAAATAAATAAAACAGACAACTGCTTTAATAGCACTGAATACTAGAGCGATCATGATGGTTGTTCTTCATAAGGAATTTAGCCGAAGGCCGAACTTTGTACTCTTGATGACTGCACGCCTCGCCTGGGCCCATCAACACCGACTTGGACTCCTGATGACTGGAAACATGTTGCCTGGTCGGACGAGTCTCGTTTCAAATTGTATCAAGCGGATGGAGACAACATCTTGAATCCTTGGATCCTGCGTGTCAGCATGGGACTGTTCAAGCTGGTGGAGGCTCTGTAATGATGTGGAGCCTGTGCAGTTGGAGTGATATGGGACCCCTGTACTTCTAGATACGACTCAGACAGGTGACACGTACTTTAAGCATCCCGTCTGATCACCTGCACACATTCATGTCCATTGTGCATTGCGATGGATTTAGGCAATTCCAGCAGGAAAATGCGACGTCGCACACGTCCAGAGTTGCTACAGAGTGGCTCCAGGAACACTCTTCTGAGGTTAAACACTTCCCACTTCCACTGTCCACCAAACTTCCCAGACATGAACATTATTGAGCATATCAGGGATGCCATGCAATGTGCTGTTCAGAAGAGATCTCCACCTCCTCGCACTCTTAGTATTTATGGACAACCCTATGGGATTCATGAATTCAATTCCCTCCTGCATTACTTGAGACTTTAGCCAATTCCATGCCACGTCGTGCTGCGGCACTTCTGCGTGCTCGCGTGGACCCTACACGATGTTAGGCAAGTGTACCTGTTTCTTTTGCTCTTCAGCGTATTTATCCTTCTCCAACATCCCTAAAAGTCCTTAACATTTTCAGGGAATCACCTTGTAGAATCATTTGGCATCTACAACCACGTGCAGTATAAAATATACTCGAAAAAAAAAAACATTCAGAGTAATCGATAGGTAACTCATTCGACAATGACGCAGCTTTGAGTCCTCATGATATTATCGTTCGACAATCCCATCCGCACAAAATGTTGTCCCCGGGCATTCTCCTGAATCGTATGCTCACATCTTGTAACAAGACCATAACGAAGTATGAATGTACTTGTCAGCTGCAGTGTACACAGTATGAAGAGTGTTTGCGGTCGTGTCAGACCAGAGTACAGTACCAGAACAAGGAGTCTTCCTTTGCGGTGGGCTGGCGGCCAGGAGCGGGAGAGTTACGGCCGACTTGTCCACCCAGTGGGCCATCGCGTCCTGTTAGCACCTGCAGCCGCCAGCCTGCGCCCGAAGAGCAGCAAATAAAGGCGGCGCCACAGTAGAGGGGGGGCCCCCGCCTGTCCCCGGCTAGGCTGTGACTTGCCGGCTGTGGGGTAGCCACTGTGCGACCAGGGCAATGGCGCTCAGGTTCAGCGAAATGAGAACGTCGCCCCTAAGAAACCTTCCAGCAGCTGATTGAACGTATGCTTACGAGAGTGGAATCTGTCATCAAGGCTAAGGGTGGGCCAACACCATACTGAATTCCAGCATTACCGATGGAGGGCGCCACGAACTTTTAAGTCACATAGTTCTCTGGACACAGTGTTTAGTCTAATCTCTTTCTCTATGGAGAAGTATATAGCGTTATACGCATTTCTCTGTTAGCACTCCGTCTTCAGGCCACAAGTGGCCCATCGGGACCATCCGACCGCCGTGTTATCCTCAGCTGAGGATGCGGATAGAGGGGCGTGTGGTCAGCACACCGCTCTCGTGATCGTTATAATGGTTTTCTGTGACCGGAGCCACCACTATCGGGTCGAGTAGCTCCTCAATTGGCATCACGAGGCTGAGTGCACAACAAAAAATGGTAACAGCGCATGGCGCCCTGATGGTCACCCATCCAAGTGCCAGCCACGTCCGACAGCGCTTAAATTCGGTGGTCTGGTAGGAACCGGTGTATCCACTGCGGTACCGCCTTACCCATTTCTCAGTTGAGCAATGTTTAAAAACTTTTCCGAAACTGTTGCAATATTTCTACCATCAGTGTGGTGTGAGCTGACTACGTAGTGCACTGATAGCCAGAAAAAAGCGCAGCAGAAGTTCTTACACTGACTTTATCGACTGCTTGGTTTAGTGCCACATTCCCTGTTGTACAGAGGAAAATAAGACAGAGACTTTGAGTATATGCACAGGGGAAAATGGGCGCTGTCCGGGAACGGAAACTACGTTCGAGGTGCTCGACAGATTTCAAGCTGCTGTCGTAGGTTGTGGTGACGACATGAATGCTTTTGCTCCTCTGGAGCTTATAAAACGTCGTCAGGGGTTGTATTTCCTTTTAAATGAACATGAAGAGTCACAACCGCAAAAAACGTCTTTTCATAAAAGATCGGTTTCGGTTTGTTTTAGACCATCTTCAGACCTACCACCCTGATGGTAGACGATGGTGGTGAACGGAGCAGGCGCTATGACACCACAAACGAAGTTAGGAAGTTCTCAAGATGGTCTAAAACGGACCGAAACTGGCAACCTTGTAAAAAAAGAAGTTTCTTGCGATTCTGACTGTTCATGATCATTTTTAAGTAAAAATAAACCGTTGTTCTTCAAGAGAAATGTCCTAAAAAATTACGCATTTCCTTTTCGTTGTTCAGTAGGAGGCAATAGTGCCTTGAAACACGTACGGATTTGTTACGCTAGTTCCCCCTCTAAACTCGTGTTCAAGGTGTGTCCTCCAATCATGCAGGGATCTGAAACGCAAACTGATCTTCCAAACACGCAATTAAGGCAATGCATGGAATATAGCCACGAAGTTGCGGTGCTTATTTCATGCCGCTCGCGTTTCGTCCGTCGCTCTCGTTTGATTTCACTGCGCAGCGTTTGAGTTTACGTTTCTAGCGTATTCTGTAGGTTTATATGGAACATTCCAAGGACGTACTCGGTGGTATTGTGAACAATTTTGACATAGTAAAATATGATAGAGAGAAGGATGTAGAATTCGATGCCCTCTATCTTGTGAAGGTGACTGCAACGCGGAGTGTGGTTATTTCATTGAAAAATTTTGGGAGTCAACACATAAAAATTTGATTACGATGAGACGTTATTCGCAGCAGGTACGATATGAGTTTAGAAAAGTACATATATATGTACGTCATCTTTCGAGGACAAAAAGAGAGACTCGACTAGAAACTTTAATTGTAAAGCAGCTATTGGAATCAAGTTTCTGAAAAAAATTCACCATTAATGAGATGGGGATTGAATGTCCTAATAGAGATTAGCTGCAGTTCTTCCCACCGGATCACGGTTATTTAGTTGACCTTGTGTGATAATAAGGAACAACAGACGTGTTTGTCGCCGTCGTCCTCGTGTCTGTGGTGGTCCTTACGTTTCTTTTGTGAAGTCCTACGCCAAGAATGATACTTATTTGGTGGTGCTTCAGTAGCCTAAGGTGCACTTCACTGTTACAGTGCTTTTAAATTACGGGTAGTGCCTGCTTAGTTTTAAAGCTGTGAAGCCTCCAACTTGAACTGAGGCTTAGTTTAGAGTAAGGTAAGTGCCTGTGTGGGCAGACTGTTTGTTTTGAGGGTCTATTGACGTAGTAAGTGGCGCCAGGCTAATTAAGGTACAAATTCTGACTTCTCTAGTTTGAGTAAGTTTGTGTGTGGCTTAGAGCTGCCGCTGTTTGCTCGTTATGTGCACTACTTTGAATTACTAATTGAGTACCTACAGAAACGTTAGCTGCATTACTGGTTGATGGAGAATGCTCGTTTGTGTCCATTCTGTGTGTGTGTGTGTGTGTGTGTGTGTGTGTGTGTGTGTGTGTGTGTTTTTTATTTTCAAAATTCACTGTCACCTGATTTTCAGTAACGCATTTCCGGTTTACTTTAATGGCAATTTGTAACGCGAACAATATGAAGTCAGAACTTGTCCAGGTTTTCCTATTAAATTCGCTTAAGTAATGTTTCTCTCTTCAACTTTTTTGTTAACGTCATCGAACTGTGGTGTTGTGCCTTGCCGCGCGGAGTGGCCGCGTGGTTTGAGGCGCCATGGCACGGACTGCGCGGCCCTCCGCCAGAGGTTCGAGTCCTCCCTCGGGCATGGGTGTGTGTGTTGTTCTTAGAATAAGTTAGTTTAAGTTACTTTAAGTAGTGTGTAAGTCTAGCGACCGATGACCTCAGCAGTTTGGTCCCTTACGAATTCACACACATTTGAACATTTGAACACTTGTTGTGCCTTGCAGTGTGACCTAGTCACTTATTCAGTTCCATTACAGAGCGTGATAGTTCCACTTTCTCTGCGCCTTGCTCCTTCTACATCTACATTTACATATATACTCCGCTAGCCACCAAGCAGTGTGTGGCGGAGGGCACAATTCGCGCCAAAGTCATATTTCCCCCCCTCTGTTCCACTCGCGGATCGCGCGAGGGGAAAACGACTGTCTGAACGCCTCAGTGCGAGCTCTTATTTCCCTTATCTTTGAATGGTGATCATTATGTGATTTGAAAGTTGGTGGTAATAATATATGCTCTACATCCTCGGCGAAGATTGAATTTACTGAGCAGCCCCTTCTGTTTAGCGCGTCGTCCACCTGCAAGTGTGTCCCACTTCAAACTTTCTATGAGATTTGTAACGCTCTTGCGATGGCTAAATGTACCAGTCACGAATCTTACCGCTCTTCTTTGGACCTTTTCAATCTCTTGAATCAGACCCAACTGGTAAGGGTCCCATACAGACGAACAATACTCTAAGATTGGACGAACTAACGTATTGTAAGCTATTTCCTTTGTTGAAAGACTGCATCGCTTCAAGATTCTACCAATAAACCGCAATCTAGAGTTCGCATTACCCGTTACTTGTGTAATCTGATCATTCCAGTTGAGATCATTTCGAATAGCCACACCCAGATACTTGACTGATGTTACCGCTTCCAAAGACTGATCATTTATTTTGTACTCATAAATTAATGGGGATTTTCACCTTGTTATATGCAGTAGGTTACACTTACTAATATTGAGAGATAACTGCCAGTCATTATACCACGCATTTATTTTCTCTAAATCCTCATTGATTTGTTCACAACTTTCGTGCGATACTACTTTCCTGTAGACTACAGCACCATCGGCAAACAGTCTAAGGCCGCTGTCAATATCATCAACCAGATCGTTTATATAAATCGTAAAAAGATGAGGACCTATTACGCTGCCCTGGGGCACACCTGAAGTTACTCTTGTTTCTGTTGAAGTTACCCCGTTCAAGACGACATACTGCTCCCTGTCTGTTAGAAAACTTTCTATCCAACCGCATGTCATTGGATAGACCGTAAGTGAGCACTTTTTGTAGCAAGCGACAGTGCGGAACTGATTCGAACGCCTTTCGAAAGTCGAGAAATATGGCATCAACCTGGGAGGCGGTATCTAGAGCGTGTTCTACATCATGCACAAAGAGGGCCAGCTGTGTCTCGCATGACCGCTGTTTCCTAAAACCGTGCTGGTTTCTGCAGATGAGCTTCTCAGAGCTCCTTCGGCAGTGGATGGGGTGCGTGCCATCGTTGCCATCCTTGCTGTATTAGCTCTGGTGGTACGGGTCCTCGCTTCCAGTACTTGGGTAAATGAAGGGACATTGGTCATCTCAATGGCTTTGCTGTTGATGCGGTTTCGGGAAAAAGGAAAGAAACAAAAAAAAGGAAAAAGAAAATTTACAATCAAAATTTGTCAGCCCAGCTCTTCCACTCCCCATTTCCCACGCTCTCTGCATGTATCAGTGGGTTCACAAATTTCAGAAGATATCCTTAGATGTTACCAGTATGTATTGTTTATCAATATGTGGGTGAATATCCACTATAAAATGCAACCAAATTAAACAGAGATTACTTTTTCTGGGGCAAATTACTAAATTCGAATATCTTCTAGAGCTCACTATAAAATGTATCTATTTCTCTTTCAACAACAAAATATACAATGTCAGTGGATTAGCGATAAGTGCCAGCATATCTAGAGCAATATCCAAAAGATTTCTTAACCACCTTGAGCAACAAAAGCTATTCAGCGGAAACCTCCCATAAACAGAAAAGATTCAGTTTTACGAAATTTATGATCATACATACATCATTAGTGATGACAATAAAGATGATTTCCATCCTGTCTCTTCGTTTTCAACAATGTGAATACAAACTTGTAATTCCACATGAGCATGATAAGAACAAGACAACAGTTTTCTTGATCTAGCAAGAATCCATTGAGTGATGGAAACCACCACACAGAAATTGAAACCATCAAACAAAAGACTATAGCTAACAGATAACCAGCCTTAACTTATAGGCAATCTATCTACAGACAATCTGTGTACCAATAAGAAACAAATTAGAAAAAAATAATGATAAGCAACATGTACACCAATAGTATGTGTCTTCAACTTCTCAAAAAAAGTCAAATAGCTTTAAGATCTGCTGTACCAGAGCAGCTTCCTCCACAGGCTACCCACAACAATGAAAACCATCTCAATATTTATACAAATTCTGAAATCTATGAAATTGTTTGATTTGGATGTCCTGTTACATATTAGAAGAAACTAGATGTAACTACAATGTACAGTTTAAAGAATACATCAAAGCCTTCTGCTACAGTACTATTCATTCATCAGTAAGATGAAACAAATTTGAAAATACAAACAATAACTTGAACATAATTTAAGAAAGATATAATACTGACATATATGAACAGCTTCAAATTTTCATACACAACAGGTAGATTGGACAAAAACTATTAGAGGAATTCATCCAATGCAGACAATTTTTTAAAAGTTTTCTAAAATAAATTAATGTTGTATAAGTAAATTGTTGCCAACTTCTAAGTGTAATTTTCATAGAAATAAATTCTTAAGTTGATTATAGTGTGTGTGATGCTTTAACATAAATCTAAACATTCATATTAATGATGAAGACCAAAGTTCAATTCTGCTTTAAAATTAAATTCTTCAATTTTGTCCTGCTACATATCATGTAGAATGAAGACTTCCACAACAGTAATACGTAGCAAGAATGTCGTAACGTTTGTGTGGCTAATATCATTCCACTGTAAGACTTGCAAAATACTGTGAGTATGTAACTAACACATATAGTGCTCTATGACATTCGTCTAGTTATGCAGCAATGTAGAAATGTGTATAGCACTTTCCATGGTATAAATTATGCTAATGTTTCTTCTCCAGTGCTGGTCAACATATAATCTTCTTTCCCACATCGCTGTCTGGCAACCAAACAACATGTGCATGTAACAAGCAAATGTCATGCTGTAGAAACATCCCACCTCATGACAATAGCATAAGCATTGAATGTTTAGTAGAGTTTAAAATAAAAGTGACTGAAGTTGTAAACTGATGATGTTTTGTGTATTATCTAGCCCTTGAAAAACAGCCAGTTATAGATGAAGTATTTTCCAGTCAATCTGGTAGTGGGCTGAATCATTTCAGTTTTGTTTGCTTTGAGTTAGTCGGTTGCTAGTTTTGAGTGGACAATATTTTAGTTCTGCATTAAAGATAGACATTTCTCCTTCAGTGAAAATGATATTATTAACATTGATTATCGCTAGGTCATAACTAGAATTTTTTGGAGGGAACATGAATAAAAATCTTTGTGTTTTCAATGATCACCCCCACCCTCATGTCAAGTTGAGCTGGATAGTGATAATTCATGAGAATGAATACATGAGAAATGATTTCTTTCCAGAATAAGAACATCATTTAGATTATGATACGATAAGCTTAGAGTCGACATGAGGAAAGCTACTGAAGAAACCACAATATGGTGGATTTCGAATACCCCAGAATATTTCGAGTGAAAGGGTTATCTCAGCTGTAAATGTCATAACTTCGAGACTTGTGGAAGAAATGGAAACAATGGTTTTAGATACTAACAACAGTATGCAGGGATTTTGTTGAATGATAAAAGTTTGTTACAATTTTTATCTTCTTAGGAATGTAATGAAATAACCTTATGTTGCCCATGTTGGAATGTTGTGAGGAAATGCGTTTATAACAACGAAAGTTCAATTATCTACATCAGTCACTCTTGTCATTTCATGTCACGACGTGTATCGAGAGTTTATATTCTCATCTTCAGTTGGCATTATGATATTATGTTACAGATTTGCTAGCTGGATGCAGACAGTTGTTTGTTGTGGTTCCATTTTACTACAAAAACGTGTAACAGGCACTTGTTAGCGTAATATGGCATTAAGATTATAAATTTTAAACGATGATAGGGTTACTTACAATCTATTCCAGTGCACAGGAACATGTGGTTCTTCATAAATATATATTTTTAACTTAGTTTCTCTCACAAAAAATGAGCCAATAATGTAAACAAACAAAAGATCATAACGTTGTTAAGATGTAGTGCCTTACCTCAGAGATGAATCATTACTAACTTAAATTGTTGACAATAGATACATATGACAATTACAACATTTTTTCATTCTTTATAACAACTTGTTAAAAGTGTTACTATTGCATATATGCGAGAATAAAGATGCAAATAAAAATAATATAAAAGATCTAAGAATATAAAATTTGAACACTTAGTATCAACATTATCTAATTCTTATTGTTTCTGTACAATGCTTTGGAAATTACGCTTTATTAAGATCACTCAGGAACCAGAAAGTGGAAAGAATTACAGTGTATCATCTAGTATGTCCGTGAAGCTCTTAAAGAAGCTCATTGCCACTGTATCAGCATTTTCATTTAGTTTGTTCTGTCAGTATTTTCCACTGTGGATGAAAATTTACCATTGTTCATAGAGATTGAGTTTGTGGCCTTTGTTTATTTTGTGAAGTATTATTATATCATCTATGTCCTCAAACGAAGGTTTTGTGTCCTGAATGTAGCTATGGCAGATATATTGGGTCTGTTGGAACTAAGTGCATTAATGTGTTCTTTGAATCTAGTTTGGAAGCTTCTTCCGGTTAGACTGACACATTCTAAGGAGCATTAACTGCATTTTATCTTTACTGGTTTTTGTATAGAGTGACACTCTGTTATCTAATCTATTGTTGTTGGAGAAAGCAAGTCTTACATTGTATGGTCTCAACACACTAGCAGTTTTTGCGACATGGTACCAAAGTAGGGGGGGGGGGGGGGGGGCATGCTGTCCTGATGTCTATCTGCTTCTTGTTATTATTTATGGTTCTATCTGTTCCTTTCCTCACTTCCTTAGGTATTTTTCTATGAGTGTAGGTTGAAAACCATATGCAGCTGCTGCCTATTTGATGACCTTAATTTCGTTTTGGAGCATTTAATTGCTTAATGGCATTTTGTGTGCTCTGTGCAACGTCTGTAAGCTGTTGCGTGTGTGCAGGTGGCATGAAGAAGCATGGATATTGACATATGTAGTTGTGGGTTTTCTGTAAATACTAAGTATGTGTTCACTGGTTTTTTTTCTGGTTATAGTGAAATCCAAAAAGTTTATTGAGTTCTGATTTTCACATTCACAAGTGAACTGAATGTTCTTGTGCATGATGTTGAATGCTTGAATTAATGTCTCAACGAATTGTTCGTTTTCCGTCTCTGTTGTTAGTAATGTGTCATCCACACACCTTTTGTAAAACTTAATATGTTGTGTACGCGGGCGGTTGCTATTGAACAATTTTTGCTGAAGGTGGTCAATGAATATGTTAGCTGTGGCCCTATGCTGGAGCCTATTGCTAGACCATTTGGTTGTCTGCATACTATATTAGTGATGGGTAAACCAGAAACAAGACCTATGTTAATATGCGTCATTGAGTCAACGTTTTTACGAGCAGTATATTTTAATCAACACAAAACTACTTATTACGGTACACGAAAAATTCCGAAATGTATCACAACCATTACCATTATGTTTAGTATAATTTGTAAGACCATAGGTTTTCAATTTTCTTACGAATACAACGATAAAAATTACAGTATAAACTTGCGGAGTTCACGTCATCCTTTGATCAAACAATACCTTTGGGTTTGTTTTCGTGATACTGCGTTAACTGTTACTTTGTATTTCGGAAAGGTGTTGGAGTGGACGTTATATTTGCATACTTTTGTAAATGGGTTCTCACGGTACGGTGGAGTAGGCTGGTGAGTGGATTTCCAAACGTAAAGCAGTAAGTTGTAACTTGTTATTACGTTTTATTGTGCCAGTTGTTGTATGTGACGTGATGTTTTTCGTCTCGTTCAGTCTGCGATCTCTTTCTTCATATTGGATACAACTTAAGTAATGACAGGTCGTAGGCCAGCACGGCGAGCTAGTTATTACCGGGGCAGAGTTGGTGTCGTCAATGAATGATTGCGCCAGAGCCGCTTCTTTCGCAGCTGAAGCAGACGGACGGCCGGTGTGGTCCCGTGTACGAGCAATAACAGGCCCCGCTCGCCGTGATTCACATAATCATTAGTATCGCCGGTGGTCAATTACTGGGAACGAAAGAAATGTGGAAGCTTTAAATTAGAGTGCGGCGCTTCTTGCTCGGCACATAATTAGCTGGCGACTTCTGCCGATATTGTCCCGGAGCGCATGCGCAGAGCGGGGGCAAAAATGCCGGCGTGGTAGGCGGTAGGCGGTGCCTTTTAGGGAAGACGCGCCTACTGCGCATGGGAAGCCGACAGCACAGCCACACAAAGGCTGCCTTTTTCCCTCTGTGATCTACCGACCCGCCGCTGCACCTGAATAAGCGACAACAACGAACTGCAGGCCACACGTCCTACCAGCATATAGTCTATTGCGGGCTTTGCATCAGTTGCGCTTTCTTTGTTAGTCGCGCACAAACGTACTGCGCCAAAGTGTCTCCACGATTGATTCGCACAACAGTCCAGCGCCGTATAGCCTCACCGAAAGCGACAACAACTGCAGTGTGCACATGACAGCAGTGAACACAGAAATGGACAGTGCGCTAAATTTACTTAATCGTATAAATGCTATTTATCCTTCGCGACAGTGGCGTAGAACCACTTTTTACTAGTTGAGATGTAAGATTCTCACATGTTTCCTACTACTGTAAATAACTCATCTTCACTGTACTAGGACAAAGATGAATGAGCGCACTCCATGAGTAGTAAACCAGATCGTTGACTCTGAGTTTACTTTTATCTATGGTTAGCACTCTCGTCAGTCACTTGTGCAGCGCCGGGGCTTTCTTATTTGAGGCATTTTAGCGAGCAGTTGAGTTGTCAGAGAATGAGTCTGTTTCTTGTGAATCTGGGATAAGCTATCTGGAATAAAAAACTTCCTGGCAGATTAAAACTGTGTACCGGACCGAGACTCGAACTCGGCACCTTTGCCTTTCGCGGGCAAGTGCTCTACCAACTGAGCTACCCAACCACGACTCACACCCCGTCCTCACAGCTTTACTTCTGCCAGTACCTCGTCTCCTACTTTTCAAACTTTACAGAAGCTCTCGTGCTATCTGGAATACTTTGAAAACTCACTGATAATACTTTCTCGTTCTTTATGTTAACTGAGAAGATTTTGAAGGAGTTTTAAAGGTAACGAAGGCATGCCCAACAATGAAATGTTTCTTTGTCAGAACTTTTAATCGAAAGAAATCCTTGCCCCTCAGATAACTAATATCTTTCAAGTTTAGTGATAATTTGATGTCTTTGTTTTCATTATGTCACAACGCAGGTGCTTGAAGTGCTTGTAGTTATTTTAATGAAAGAATTTTGTAATTGTTAGTCTTCTTATGTTGTGCAGCCTTTTTTTCAATAATCAAAGTTTGATTTCTCAAGAACTACTTTCTTTACACCAAAACCCCCTCCATAGCCGAATGAGGTAGCTCGGTGGTCAGCACACTGGACCCGCATTCGAGGGGACGACGGTTCAAACCTGCGTTCGGCCATCCTGATTTACGTTTTCCATGATTTCTCTAAATCGCTTAAAGCAAATGCCGGAATGGTTCCTTCGAAAGAGCATGGCCGCTTATCCTTCTCCATCTTTCCCTTATCCGAGCTTGTGCTCCGTCGCTAATGATTTCGTTGTCGACGGGACGTTAAACACTTGTGTTCTCCACCTCCGCCGTAGTAAAGTTCAGAGTATTATGTTGTCAGGTGTGCATTGTACCTTATGCCACACGAAGTCACAGATTGCTTCTGACAAGCAAAAACGAATGAAAGTGGTAGTGTGTAGTTTATTTTCCTTTAGCTGTTGCGTTTGCTGACTTGTTTTTGCTTTCGACAGCGTCGGTACTCCAGACGCCAAAACGGCAAGTTGAGCAAGAAGCAAGCCACTTTTATTTCAGTGTAGATATCGCCTTGCATTTTTGAGCAAACAGTCCGTATTCGGGATTGTCAGGTGTCATACTAGCAAGCAGATTGATTTTGAGTGAACAATGTTCGTAAATTCAAACATTTTCTTCCGACTACAGCAGTAATTTATTTTTGTGCAGATTCCAAGTCAAACATCGCACTTCATATCATGCAACGATCATAATGTACTTCAGTATTGAGTTTTACTTATCTAGTTTTCTTTGAGCACACAATTACTTTCTTTTGATATTAATTAGACTCAGTTCTTTTATTGCACATTTTGCATTTCATGAAGTGTAAACTTCACATGTGCAACACAGGGCCTACCAATATCCAGTTTTGCTCAGCAGTTGAATACGATATCTAAAGTACACGTTACGTAAGGTAAAATTTTTTGAAATCGCTACATCCAGTTTTCTCATTTACACTTTTTTTATATAAAGCTCACAAAACATTTCTCTGTATCTAGTGCCTTACTGCCGAAAAGTGAAAGGCTGTCTGTTTGCTTGTCAGAAGCGGTTTGCTTCTTTTTATTTTCGAAGCATCATCAGTGGCCTACAGTATATATTGTGATTCAGATTTGTGATGAAGTAGGATTTCAATTTAGATCTATAGTCAAGTTTTTTTGCGTATTTTTAGACTGACAATTACTTATTGAAGCACAATTTACTCTGGTTAGTTTACGCTTTTTTTCATTCCATGTACGATTTCCTGTCATCATTTAACGTATGGCCGGTAATAATTGCTTTAATTATTCTATATAATTCGAGATGTGCTTTTCTTGTTATTTTGGTGTATATTTCATAGTCATACTTCGCGATTTTCTCGAGTGTCCCATAACAAAAGTTTGTTTATTCTGGATATTTATTCTCTGTAGTGTTGCCAACTTCCGTAGTTGACTTTGTTGTTTCTTGTTGTTATTGATGTTGGTACTGGCGTGTGTGTGTGTTGTGCTTTCTATTTTCATTTATATTATTATCACTATATTAGAACTAATGTCATGTTGTTGTTGTGGTCCTCAGTTCGAAGACTGGGCTGATGCCCCTCTTAAGACAAATAAATTCAGAAAATACTTTTTAGTGTTCGAATTTATTTCAGTTCTTTTTAATTAATATTTTCCTTGCTACAGCCAGTCTGTTTTTTACATCCTCTCTACTTTGACCATTACTAATTATTTTGCTGAACAGATAGCAAACCTCAGCTTCTACTTTCTGTGTCTTATTTCTAAATCTTATCGTCTCAGCATTGCCTGACTTCATTCGACTACATTCAGTTCTATTGTTTTCCTTTTGCTGAATTTCGTTTGACAGTATCTTTTCAAGACACTGTTAATTCCGTTCCACTTCTGTTCCAAGTCCTTTGCCGCCTCTGCGCAATTACAGTGTCGTCGTCAAACCTGCTCCTTCAACTTTTCGTTGGCTCACTTCACTGCATGCTCAATCTACAAATCAGATAACATCACAGATGGGCTACAACTCTGTCCGACATCTGTTTCGACTACCGTTCATCTTTTATACCCATCAACTCACAAATGTGGTCAGTTTCCTATACAAGCTGGAGATACCCTGATATCGTCTATGTTGCACTATGGTTATAAAACAAGAATACTACAAGTAAAGAGAAATGACAACAATTATCTGTGTCTGTCATTTTTTGTTTTCTCCCACGATGCGTTTCAAGCGCCCACACCCTCATCTTCAGGTGCACTGGTGGACTGCATTACATTTTCGTTTGCTGGATGTAGGCAGTTGTCTGTTTTGACTTTCATTTCCCTACAAATAAGGTGTAATCAGCACTTGTGAACGTAATATGACACTAGACATAGAAATTTTAAGCAATAATAAAGCTTCCTACAATACGCTCATCGGAAAGGACCTTGAGGTTCGCCATAAAAATACATTCTCGTCTTTAGATGTCATACATTTACAAACCAACAATATAAACAGTCCAGAGTTTGTAAAGGTGTAGAATAAAGTGCCTTGTAAGTCAAAGAGCATTCATTACTAGCTTACAGTACGAATCAAAGACATAGATATCAAATATACAGGTGTTTAACTGTTCACATTCTTTTCATTTAAGAGTATAATTATTGCAAAACATAAAAGTACGAAAAATAAAAACCATATTTTTTGTTGATGTTTCGGTTTGTTGATTTGGGAGTTGTTTTACAATTTTGGTCACTCAAACACAGATAGCAGCAGAAGTTAGTGTGCATCATCTGCTTTGCTTGAGAAGCTTCTAAAAACTTCCAATGCCACTTTCTCAGCTATTTGTGTGTTTTCTGTTGTGTATAAGAATTTCAAGTTCTTCATAGATCTTCATCATGAGGCATTTGTTTAGTTTGTCAAGTATTGTTAGATTATTGTGCATGTCTTCCAAAACATGTCCTGTGTCGTTACTGTGAGTAGTTATGGCAGATTTATTGAATGTATTGTAACTAAAACGATTTATATGTTCTTTAGACCTAGTTCAAAATCTTTGTCCAGTCTGACCCTGCATACTGTACTGAGGACTCACGGTGCTTTACCTTGCAAGTAACTGAGTAAGAAACTTTGTCTTTGTTGGATTTTACCTCATAGGGTGATCTATTACTACCGTTCATTGTTGGTGGAAAACGCAATTGTAACATCACATGGTTCCAGTACATTAGCAGTTAGCTGATAACAGCACCAAAGTAATTAATGCATGCTGCCCTGCTGCCTGTCTGATTGTCGTTCCTATTTTTGTTTCTATTTATTCCTTTCCTATCTTCCTTGGACATTATGTCCACGAGAGCAGGTTGAAAACCATTAGCAGCTGTTATTTGTTTAATTACTTCAATACCATGCCAAAACATTTCATTGTTTAATGACATTTTATGTGCTCTGTGTAACATGCATTTATGTGCTGGATATATATATATATATATATATATATATATATATATATATATATATATATATATATCTGTGTGTGTGTGTGTGTGTGTGTGTGAAGATGGCATGAAGAAGCATGAATGTTGAAATGTTGATATCTGTAGTAGTGGGTTTCCTGTAAATACTAAGAATATGTTCACTGATGGTGAGGTCAAGGAAGTTTATTGAATTCTGGCATTTTTCAAGGTGGTTATAATTCAACTTTTGCTGCTTGAGAGGGCCCCATGAAAGGAGAGCGATCGTAGGAAAATGAAACTTGGTGGAAACTTTTGTAAGGGCACGCCTGGAAGAGAAATAATGAATAAACCATAAAGAATCATATTTTAATTTTCGCATGAGAGGATAACATTTGTTAACTGCACACCACATTTACGTTCCAGGTCACAATCGTTGATGTACGTGACAACCATTTGCATCAATGACAGCCTGGAACTGCACTAGAGACTGCTCTACTGCTGCCCAGACCATCTCCGGTGGGATGTTGGCTACCTCCCTCACTCTGCTCAACGTCAACCGCCAAGGTGTGTTAGTGTCCCATTTCTAAACCACGTTCTTCAGGTAACCCCACAGCTGGAAAACACAAAATTACATATCTGGTGATCTTGGTGGCCACGTAGTTTGGAGAGATCGGCCGACGATTCAGTTTTCTTCAAATGTGTTACAAAGTAAATGACTGACCACATGATCAATGTGAAGTGCAAACAGTTGATCCAGAGCACCTCTGCCCCATAAAGCAGAGTTCACATGTTGGTGCAGCGGATCACAGTGATGTGCTGTTCATGGTGCATGTTCTTGGTCCTTGGGTCAGTAGTGGTACATGATGGCAAGTCATGACACTAATATTATACACAATGCAATGCACAGTCTGAACACCATTCATATGAAGTTGGGTACCCGTACTGACAATAGTTTCCCATCAACACTGCTCAAGTAGGGACTGTTTGATTACAATCACCCTATATTTCCAGTCGACTGAATGCCATTGCACATGCTGTTGAAAAGCTGAATTAGTGCCTAAATTTCTTACTTCCCCCCCCCCTTTCATTATTTGGGTCAAATGGATCTGAGCACTATGGGACTTAACTACTGAGGCCATCAGTCCCCTAGAACTTAGAACTACTTAAACCTAACTAACCTAATGACATCACACACATCCATGCCTGAGGCAGGATTCGAACCTGCGACCATAGCGGTTGCACGGTTCCAGACTGTACCGCGTAGAACCGCTCGGCCACTTCAGCTGGCCCTTCATTATTAATAATGTGTCATCCACATAGCTT
The DNA here is from genome assembly GCF_021461385.2 of Schistocerca piceifrons. Classification (NCBI taxonomy): domain Eukaryota; kingdom Metazoa; phylum Arthropoda; class Insecta; order Orthoptera; family Acrididae; genus Schistocerca; species Schistocerca piceifrons. Next base: position 287,055,425 of record NC_060139.1, on the reverse strand, counting down.
TTGTAAAGCTTAATGTCTTGTTAATGTGGTATGCTAATGTTAGATAATTGAAATCTGTATTAGTAACTGATTTAGAGCTCTTTCTAAAATGTGTGAGTGCTAATAATTCATCATCTGGGTTAACACACATGGATATGATGTCCCATTCCATTCATTATTTGACCACCGTGCACAATGGAACCACCACCACAAATACCAACATGAAATCTTAGTGCAATATTATTGTTAAAACAAAAACACAGAAGACTAATGTGAAAAACAGAAGCTTTGTGTTTCGGGCTTTGTTTCCAATCAAGACTGAAACAAGAAATGATAAATGTTCCTCATCTTACCAGCTCGCATTTTTAACCCTCCTAATACCGTGGGGTCTATAATGACCCCAGGCCATAATTTTCTGTAAAATATACCTTATTTCCTATTCCTAAAAATGATGAAAAATTCGGACTTTTCCTGAATTAAGTAATGGGTTCGTAATATATTAATATAACTTATTGAAAATATTTAGTTTTGCAGAAAATCAAGACAGAACCACTGAATACCATTGGAGTTAAACGCGACCCCATTTTGTCTCTTGCGGTATTATTACCCAATAATGCTGCACTGAATCCGTAACTGTTGCTGTACTTCCTTTGCATTATTCTTGTAAATATTGTTGTAACATGTGAGTGTTGCCAATACTTTATAAGCCAACAGTTATTTGTTCCATACAAGTGGAGACTACTATTGTGTGTGTTGCATTTAGTGGAAAATGTTTCGGCACCTTTCCGAAGACGAAGTGCTTTAAATATTACTGCAGGATAATCCACTATCTGGAGAATCAAATAGTGATATCAGCGATATTGTTTCTGATGTCTCATGCAGCGATGGAGAAATTGACGTCTTAGAAGAGAGTATTCCTCAATCAGACGGAAGTTCAGAAGAAGATCTGGACAGCGCAGGTGTCCAGCCTGAACAAGAAGTAACACATACTTCTGACTGTTATATGTAAGTACACATTGTATTTTTGTAAATGTGCGCCAAGATATACCCTTTGTATTTTTAATTTTGTGTAGGTCTAAAAACAAAGAAGAATTGTGGCACAAACACGAGTTGAGATGAGCTTGTGGAAGAGAAGAGAGACGGAACATAATGTGAGTAAAGCCAGGTCCAACAAAATTCACAGTGAAAAATGTAGACTCCATAGCATCAGCTTTTCATTTGTTTCTTAGGAGAAACATTGTTGATGTAAGTGGACTAACAAAGAGGGTAGTCTTGTTTACAATAGTAAATGGAAAGCAGTAGATGCCACTGAACTGAAGTGCTTTATTGGTGTCTTGATCTTAGCAAGTGCTTACAAGGCCCATAATAAAGCAGTTACACATCTGTGGAACAAAGAGGATGGTAGACCCATTTTTAGTGAAGCAATGGCTAGAAATCGTTTTACGCAAATTTCAATGTGTATCCGATTTGATGACGCAAATGTGAAACGTCACAACCGTGCTCCTGACAAGCTGGCTCCCATTAGAGAAATATTTGAAATGTGGGTACACACATTTCAAGAAGCATATGTTCGTCACAGCAATGTAACAATTGATGAACAACTTGTGGCATTTCGTGGAGATGTCGATTTCGGCAATATATTCCTTCAAAACCAGGAAAATATGGGTTGAAATTATGAACATTGTGAAGTTGGTCAAGGCTTTAGATATGGTGAAAGGCTTAGAAAACAGTGGCAGAAATGTAACAACTGATAGTTTTTTCACTAGCCTGAGTTTGGCGAGAGAACTTCTGAAACTCAATCTCACACTCTTAGGAACAATTAGAAAAAATAAAGGAGAACTACCACAAGCTTTCACTCAGACCAAAGTTCGAGTCAAATATTCATCTATTTTTGGATTCAAAGAGCATGTTTCAATTGTTTCATATTGTCCGAAAAAGGGACAAGTTGTAACTTTGCTCAGTACAATGCATTCAAGGAAGGAAGTGGAAGATTGTGAAGAATGCAAGCCAGTAATGATTCTGGATTATAATAAAACAAAATCAGGAGTAGATGCCATGGACAAGGTGGTTAGAACGTACACTACAAAGAGGATGAGCAGAAAGTGGCCAATGGTATTATTTTACAACATGATTGATATCAGTGTGGTGAATGCATTTATCATATGGCTACATCTTACACCAGACTGGTCAAACAGGACCAACTACAAGAGATGGGCATTTTTCATAGAATTAGGAAAGCAGCTCGTTGGAAGAAAGCCAGCCAAAATTACTTTCCTAGTACTTCCATCAACAGTACAAACAAAAAAAGAGGACGGTGTCCGTTTTGTAAAAGGTCTAAGGACAGAAAATTCACCGATAAATGTCCAAAATGTGGATGTTCTGTGTGTAAAAACCACTCTGCAATTTATTGCTGTAAGTGTAATGCGTAATAAATGTCAATTCGGAATTTAAAAATGTTTGTAGTTTCATGAGAATCATTTGTAAATTTCACGGAAATAAATAATTTAAAAAATGTGCATCTTAATTTAATGTAATGTCACTGACATGATGTTTTAGATTGTGGAAAAAATAAGGAATGTGATTTTATTCTGCCATTATTAAAACTAACCTTGATAAAAAATAAATTCTATTGGGGTCACTAAAGACCTCAGTGGTACTCAGTGTAACAAAAAATACTCCGTATTATAAGGGTTAAAGTAACAAGAGAAATAACACCATGAACTCTATATACTTCGTGGGCTTGCCTCTACCAATAAGGTGATACGATATTGAAAACGTCTCTATGGCAACGTCTCAGTGTTGTCACAGCTCTGTAGATGGTTACTGCTTTTGCCTACAGCCGTTAGCACTTCGCAGTTGAAAGCTCGCAATAGCACTGCAACCTGTAAGCGATCTTCTTAGACCATCTTGACTATAGCACCACAAGTGACACTTCAGCCAACAGCACGGGATGAAAAGAAGGAAGTGAATGATAAGAATTCTAAGTTGTCAGCTGAAACTATTCTTGGAGGGGCAACACTATGCTTATTGCCACTGTGATGGAACAGGTATGTGTCCTGAAGCTTAAAACTTGGCGGAACACTGCAAGAAGTTCCCTAAGATGGTTTATAAAAAGTAAATAACAATTTGTTAGGCTGGTGCCATATCTGAACCTTCTTGTCTTATTGGTTGTTATTACATACATAGTGTCTATAATGAGGGGGAATACACTGTACTGGATGGACAGAAATTCTTTTGAGATGTACAATAAAGATGAGGTAGCAGTTGACACCCATATTGAACAGGTACTTCTCTCATCTCAACTGGGCACTTGAAGGCTTAGGCCCTCCTGGAGCCCCTTGCGTAGCGACTTGCATCACGAAACTGCTACTCCAGAATACTGTAAGCAAGCCACCATGCTTTCTTCCATGTAACCTCCCAAATCTCAAGGAAAGCTGTTGTGCATTTAGCTTCCTTATGTAAGAACCTTCAGACTTCTCATACCGTTTTGTACTGCTTGCTTTTATTCATGAAATAAATGTAACTGAACTGACACAGAATCATGATGTTTCAAAGTTTTGCTCAGGCTGGGTTAGATTGGATTAGATTTACTTTTATTCCAACTGATCCGCAGTGAGGAGGTTCTCCAGGATGTAGAACATGTCAGAAAAACAATAATACATGACAAATATTTACAACTAAAAGAAATACGCTAATGTACCTTCCACAGGTCCCAAGTGTAATGATCGTCATTATTTTAATGAACACTATATGAAAGGATAATTTTACAACACTCATTTATTAAGATTGCATTAATACACTGAATTTATAATTTTAAAACAATGTTTTTTTTATTTATAAGGTAATAAACATATAATAGAACTACTGAATACTTATTTACAAGGAACACATTACTGCACTGAAATAATGCAGAAGTTAGATTGTAATTTATATACAGGGTGAGTCACTAACTATTGCCACCTAGAATAACTCCGAAAGTATGATAGGGATTGAACAGTTTGTGGGACAAAAGTTGGATGGGAGAATGAGGGCCATAATATGATGTTGGTTTTTTGTTGCTAGGTGGGATCGCTTCACAGATATGAAGGTCAACTTTGTTATTTTTAGATGGGATGCTATAGTTCGGTATTTATTTTCTCATAGTGGCTATCGACACGAAAAATGTGCCAGACGCCCATCATGTTGATACCACATGCTGTTCCTTGTTCCTAAAGGTATTTATTCCAGTAACAGACCTAATGTTTCTTATAGGAATGTGGTGTATTTCCAACCATTAAGATTTCCTTCAATGAAATAGGGGCCTATAATTCTGTCCTCTAGAATCCCACACCATACATTCATCGACCACGGATATTGGTGTGCAACTTGCCGCAGCCAACATGGATTTTCAGTTGCCCAATAATGCATGTTACACAAATTAACATTTACATGGTTCGTCAATGTAACCTCATCAGTAAGTAAAATCAAATTAATAAATGTGTCATCCCTCTAAATCAGAAGTTGAGCCTGTCGGCAGAATTCAATGCGATGTATACAATCCATTTCAGTTAATTCTTGGTGGAAACTGATATGGTATGGATGATGTTTATGGTGATGCAGAACACAAACAACACTACTCTGGCTCATGCCAGATTCCCTTGCGATTTGATGCGAACTAACACAAGGATCTGGAACAACAGTGGCAAGAGTACCAATTTCCGTTTCCTTGTTATAACTTTCCTTTGCTGGATATGTTTCCAATTCATTAAAGATCCATTTGTCCTCAAATTATCATATACATATATAAATATACGACGTGTAGGGTGAGTGCATTGAGGACATCGTTCAGTGTATAGGTCTCTAGCTCTCACTGAATTTCGTTGGCCTTATTAGGCGAATATTTACTATTTGCAGAATATACGAGAGAGAATTGTCAGGGCATGTCCTTCAATAAGTGCCGAAATGATAAGGAATACTACTCAATCCGTAATAAGAAGATTGCAGCACTGCACTGACACCAGTGGTCATCACTTCGAACACCTTCTGTAAATGAACGTTCATGCCAGCTCTTTGACCTTCGTTGACCTTCAAAGACCTTTCTGTTACACATCATTTGATTCGTCTAAATAGACACTATCAGAAAATAAGTAGCAAACTATAGCATCTCATTTTAAAATACAAAGTATATATATGTATATGTATATATATATATATATATATATATATATATATATATATATATATATATATACAGGGTGCGTCACTATTGCCATCTACACCTAGAATAAGTCAAAGTTTGTGGAAGAATGGCGTCCATAATATGACTTTGGTTTTTTGTTGCTAGGTGGGGTCGTTTCAGAGATATTGAGGTCAACATCGTATTTTAAAATGAGATGCTATACTTTGGTACTTATTTTCTGATAGCGTCTGTTGAGACGAATCCAATGATGTGTAACAGTAACGTCTTTGAAGGTCAATGAAGGTCAAACAGGTGGCATGAACGTCCATTTACGGAAGGTGTTCGAAGTGATGGCCATTGGTATCACGGATTGAGTGGTATTCCTTATCACTTCGGCTCTCTCAAATTTTTAAAATCTTTAAAATGAGATGCTATACTTTGGTACTTATTTTCTGATAGCGTCTGTTGAGACGAATCCAATGATGTGTAACAGTAACGTCTTTGAAGGTCAATGAAGGTCAAACAGGTGGCATGAACGTCCATTTACAGAAGGTGTTCGAAGTGATGGCCATTGGTATCACGGATTGAGTGGTATTCCTTATCACTTCGGCTCTCTCAAATATCGTGCAAATAGTAAATATTCGCCAAATAAGGCCTACGAAATTCAGTGAGAGCTGAATCAGTTGGTTCTATTGAGAAATTCATCAATGGAGTAGAAGGAGTTGGCCATCAATAAATCGTTTAGGATTCTCTTAAACTGAATTTCATTGGTTGTTAAGCTTCTTATGGCTGCTAGCAAGTTATTGAAAATTTTGTTCCTGAATAATGCACACCTCTTTGTGCAAGAGTAAGCAACTTTAAATTCTAGTGAAGATTATTCTTATTTCTAGTATTGATTCCATGAACTGAGCTGTTGGTATGAAAAGGTGATACATTTTTAATGGCAAATTTTATTAAGAAATAAACATATTGGTATGCAGTAGCTAGTATCACTAGTTCCCTAAAAAGGTCTGTGCAGAATGTTCTTGAGTTCACATCACATATAACTCATATTGTACATTTTTGTGCCCAGAAAAAGCTTGGCATGATGAATTACCCCAAAAAATAATCCCATATGATATTATGAAGTGAAAGTCAGCATAGTATGCCAGTTTTTTAATTTTTATATCCCCTGTGTCAGACAGAATTCTAATTGCAAATAGAGATTTGTTTAGGTGCTTCAGTAGTTCTATGGTGGGCTCCACCCAGCTGAACTTATTGTCAAGCTGTAATCCAAGAATTTACCACTGTCCACTTCTTCACTATGCTTGTCATCATATATTAGGCATATACTTGTGGGACACCCCTTACACGTTTTGAAATGCATGTAGTGTGTTTTTCTAAAGTCTAATGACAAAGGATAGGAATCAGTGATTAATGTCCATGAATATTTTGATAGCTGTTTTTTGTAAGACTACACTTGACTGTCTATTTATTGCAATGTTTGTATCACTGGCAAACAAAACAAACTTGGCATCTTGTAATGTCACCGATCAAAGGTCATTGATATACACAGGAAAAGGTAAGGGCCCTAAGATGGAACTTTGTGGAACCTCACATGTAATTAGTTCCCATTTGGATGATGCCTGATAGCTCAATACACGTCTCTTTCCCAATAACACCCTTTGTTTCCTACTAGAGACATAAGATTTGAACCATTTTGCAGCATTTCCTGGTAAACCATAATATTCTAATGTACACAGTCAAATGCCTTTGACAAATCACAAAATATACCAATTGCCTGCAACTTTTTGTCTAATGAATGAACTACATTTTGATTGTAAGTGTAGATAGCCTTGTCAGTAAAAGAACCCTTTAGAAATCCGAACTGTGACTTTGACAGTACGTTATTTGTGATAATATGGTTATAAAACCGATTGCACATCACCTTTTCTAAAATTCTTGAGAGTGCTGGAAAAAGTGAAAGTGGACAGCAATTTGATGCTATTTTTTATCTCCATTCTTAATCAGTGGCTTAATTTCAGCAATTTTCAACCATTCAGGAAATATTCCACTGATAACCGACTGGTTACACAGATAGCTTAATATGTTGTTTATCTCAGAATCACGTTACTTAATTAACTATGTTGCAGTTTTTGATTTTAAAGATTTTATGATGGACATTACTTCTGCTGGGGTAGTGAGGGTCAAATTTATATAATGGAAGTTACTTGAAATGTCTAGTCTGAGGTAACCCATGGCAGCATCTACAGAACCTGACAACCCCATCTTTTCAGTAACAGTTATAAAATGTTTGTTAAAAAGTTCTGCAACACTATACACATCTGTCACCAATGTATTATTTACTCTTAAAGCTATTTGCCCCTCGTCATGTCTGGTTCTACTGATATCCTCCTTCACTATATCCCATATTGTCTTTATTTGGTTATCTGACATGACTACCTTTTCCTTATAATATATTTGCCTTGGTGTCCATATTACAGCCTTTAATATTTTGCAGTATTTCTAGTATCGTGCTATTAGCATCAGCATCAGAACTGTTTTGGATTGACAGAAACAGTTTTCTTTTTGTTTTACAAGACACCTCTATTCCTTGAGTAATCTATGGCTTCTTTGTAGACTTTGCTCTAACCTTGGTTAGTTTTGGGGGATAACAGTTTTCAAAAAAGGTACGCACTTCATTAGCAAAAGTGTTATATTTTTCATTCATTCCATGAGCATGTGAGAAGAGTCCTAAAATAATCAATTTTTGGCTTATTGATTACCCTCTTGGGTCCAGATTTAACAGATATCCTATTCAGTTTTAACATTTAACAGAAGGAACTGAATGTCATGGTCTGAGAGGCCATTAACTCTTGGTTTTGTAATATAATTCTGTTCTTTGGACTTTTGTATAAAGAAATTATCAATGGCTGTTTGTGAGCAATTGGCTAACCTAGTTGGGAACTTAACAGTGGGAATTAAGTTTAATGATAGTGTTACTAACTCAAATAAGTTTATGAAATTCTCCTTCTGTTGCATATGCTTCCATATGCTGTTCTAGGCAAAATTTATGAATGTCTATGTTCTTAAATTTATGACAGTTCCTGATGAATGTGGCAACTCCTCCTTCATCCATTTCTGCTCTACAAAAGTGAGATGCTAACCCAAATCCTGTAACACTTAAAAGTTCTATGCCAGTGGTCACATGATGTGCAGAGAGGCAGATTATGTCAGCTGGATTTCAGGACTCTAATTCATCTATACAGATAATTAATTCATTAATTTTCTCAGTCCTCGAATATTTTGATGCAATAAAGTTGGCTGACATTTCACATTGACTGAGTTAAAATTGGGTAGAGCTGAAATTTCTGCTGATTGTTGACAATTCTTAACCAACAGCTGTTTATGCTGATGCAATAAGCTAGAATTGTTTTTTGGTTTCTTTCTCAAACTGAAGGTTTATCTCAATCCTAACCTTTCTTAAAACTTGGTTTCTTTCTGTCCTCCCTACCCTAAAAAAGGGTCTTTTGTGAACCCTATAATCACTGGTATTTTATCACTCATGATACTGCCTCCCCCTTTAACTTTCCTGCTATTTTCCCAGCCAGTTTACCCTTCCCTTTCCTGTTGTTGCCTAGTATAATCCCACCTATTGAGAGAATCAACAGGAACCACACCAATGTTTGACCCTGCACTTAACATAAGCAGCTGTTCCAACTCCAAATTACTTCTCCTGGCAGAAGAGTTCAAATGAGGTCAGTCATGGCGCCCAGGAATAGATACAAATTCAACACGCTTCAATGCTGATTCATTCTTTACCGGGTCACACGCTATACTGTACCCAGGATCTCTGTCAGTACTGATACCTGGCCCACCCAGTACAACCATAATGTCTTCCCTAGTGAAATCTTTGCAAGGTGATCCTAAATCCTCTGTCACCACCTCCAGATCAGCAGTAGGTTTAAAAAAATTGGTAACCTGGTATTCTGATCTTAGTTCATCCTGCAAAAGTTGGCCAGCATCTCACCCATGGAAAATACCTAACAACAACACTTTCTGTTTGGATAATATGGTTGTGGAATAACAGCGATTGATATAAAATTAACTTAGTATTAAGAAAGCAGTCTTAATAAATAAAAAAACGCGATTGGGAGCTTTCTTAATACTAAAATAACACTTTCTTTCTCTTTACTGATTTCCCTACATTCTCACTTTTCAGTTTCCTGCTGGAAGTTTTTTGTGCCCTGTCTACACTTGCAACTGCTTGAGTCTCAGCAGCTTCTAACTGAATCAACAGGTCAATCTATTTTCCACAGTCACAGCAAAGTTCTAGGCCTGTTCCTCCTGTTGCCTGTTGCCGCTTCCCACCGCTCTTCACCCTTCTCCCTTCTTAACCCATCAAGATCTCCTCTGGCCGGAAGGGCGGCAGTTTTCCCCTCCAGTTCTAATATCTTCCTATATCTACTACATATCATACAAAACCACTGATGAGTCTCATTTACTTCCTCTACTCCCACGCCACTACAGTCACCCAAACGGAAAAAAAATTACAGCATCCATCACACCAAAGCCCCAACCTAACAATTCTATGGCAAGTCAAGCACTTTTCACTCATGATAAACGTAACAGTTTATAAAGAATAAGTCTGTTAAATTACAGATAAACACGAAAACATGATTCGACAAATTTGACCTATACGTAACTCTATGTAAACAAAAGCAACAGTGCAAAGTTTCTGAAACAACAACGTAAACATTACGCTACTTTCCGGAAATGTGAGTTAAGTAATGAAGAGGTACGCTACAGTTAAATTGCTGGAGAGAGCAAAAAGCATTTAAACGAAATCTATAGATTCGCTGCGCTAAAACGTAAATAGAAAATACGACTATAACACGACTGTACGATCTTTTCGCGTTTTCTGCTATATTACGTACAGAAAAAAGAAATGTACGCTTAAAAGGCACACTAACACACCTATTTACCACGTAATCAGTACTAAGCTAAATGTTCAATGTGTGTGAAATCTTAAGGGACTTAACTGCTAAGGTCATCAGTCCCTAAGCTTACACACTACCTAACCTAAATTATCCTAAGGACAAACACACACACTCATGCCTGAGGGAGGACTCGAACCTCCGCCGGGACCAGCCGCACAGTCCATGCCCGCAGCGCCTGAGACCGCTCGGTTAATCCCGCGCGGCAAGATAAATGTTATTATAATCTAAAATGATTTATCTTTACGAGAACACCAAAACTCATGCTAGTCGCCTGGCTGTAGGGCTGCCAACCCCGGGTGGTTTCGGAAGATGTCACGTACAGCCCCAGGTTTGCTGGAGCCCATCGTTAGAACATTTGGTTGTTTGAACACTTTATTGTCCAATGAGAAAGTGAATTAGGAATTTAGTAAAATTTCAAGGAAGTCAATGTAAGCAGTACTTTGAGCTACTGTAAACTTTTTATGTTTCATAATACTGTTTTTAATAACTTCCACTGCCTCATCTATGCAGATGGATAGATTAGTGACATCTAGTGATAACATCTCGCACTTGTTAGGAACAGGAATCTTTTGTGGCTCATGCCCTACATTATAGCTGTTTTCTAAATGGAATTTTCTTCAAATGTGTAATTGTTCCTGATAATCTCATTTAGTTTATGACTCAGCTTATAGGCTAGGCTGCTTCTAGAATTAATAATAGGTCTGACAGGGCGGTACTCGTTGTGAATCTTTAGTTGTGACCTTAGTTGTGGTTCTTTTGGGTTCATAGGATATAAAAAGGCATTTCTCTTTGTTAGTAAGTAAGAAGTCAGTTGTCTTTAAGGATGCCTTGAGTTCAGTCTGAAATTTGTCTGTTGGGTCTTTTTTTATCTGCATATTGTTATTTCTCTTAAAGAGGTGTAAGGTTTTTTGAATGTAAGTTTGATCATATACAATCACTGATGCACTGTCATCATTAGCTTATTTTCTCTTGCCTTATGTTCTCTTAGTTTACTGTTTACAGCTTTTTTTTAGTGTTGTACTGTCCATACTGGATTTACAGCAGTGTGTCGGTCAGACTGGACGAAATTTCTAAACTAGATTTAAAGAACATATAAATATAAATACTTTTAGGTACAGTACCTCAATAAATCTGTCATAGCTAACCACATTAATGACACAGGACATGCTGTTGACAGTATGGTTAATAATCTATTAGTACTTGCGGAAATAGTGCTAATGAACTAATTTGGTAGCTTCTCAATCGCAATACATGTCCAGTAAATTTTGCTACTTATGTTTGAGTGATGTAAATCATAAAATAACTGCCAAATCGCCAAAATAAATATATACTGAAGTACACAATGTAAGATTTTTTTATTTTTTGCAATGTGATTATCTTAAGTGATAACATTGCAAAGGATGAACGACATATTTGTTATCTCTGTCTTTGTTTAGTAATGTAACATAATAAAAAAAAGTTCTTTTACATACAGGGCATTGTATTTCAACAACGATTCATCTGACGAAAAGGGTGTAAGACCTTGGAAGAAAATAAAAAGTGACTTACACCAACAATTGTTTTAACTTATCTTTCATAAGCTATTGATAGCCTTTGTCTCCCTGACGTTCATCGCTCCTATGGCATTAAAATGTGTCAGTAAGATTTGCTGATGACACTGTAATTCTGTTAGATGAAAAATGGCATGGAAGAGTAGTTGAGTGGCATCGATAGTGTGTTAAAAAGAGCTTATAAGGCGATCATGAACTCAAGTAAAACAGTTGTAAAGGAATGTATCGAAATAAACCAGACGATGTGGAGGGAATAAGATTAGAAAATGTGACAGTGAAATCAGTAGCTGAGTTTTGCTGTTCTGAAAGAAATATCACTGTTGATGACTGAAGTAGAAATACAGACTGGCTATATGAAGAAAACAGTTCCTAAAGAAGAGGAATTTGTTAATATATCATATAAATTTCAGTGTTAGGAAGTCTTTTCTCAGTGTATTTATCTGAGGTATAGCCATGTGCGGAAGTTAAACGTGGACAATGAGCAGTTCCAAGAAGGGGAGCTTTTGGAGTGGGGTGCTGTAGAAGAATGCTAAATATTACCTGGACAGAGCGAATAACAAATGAGGAAGTACTGAAATGAACTGGAGAGAACCAAAATTTATGGCATAGCCCGACTAGAAGAAGGGATCAGTTTATAGGACATATCCTGGCATCAAAGAGTCATCAGTTCTGTAATAGAGGGAAATGTGTGGAGAATTCAGCAGGCAGGTTCAAATAGATGTTGTAAGTTGCAGTAGTTATTCAGGGATGAGGAAGCTTGCTCAGCATAGACTAGTGTGGACTATCATGGAGAGGTGCACTAACCAGTGTTCGAACTGAAGACTACACAACAATGCCCAGTAGCTGCTGTAATAGTTTTACTTTTAGTAATGACCAGTTCGATCGATACTGGAAACATATTTGTGTAGGTACGTTATATTAGCAGCTGCTGGTGCTGCAGAATATTAATGACGATTGTCACAGTGATGTGAGCTACAGAAACACTAATGACGGTGCGTGTGCAGATACAGTAGGTGGAAGTTTCCAATAAAATCATCTGTATTTTAGTTTAGTTTTTCAAATATTACAATTAAAAATCGAATACAAATTTCATGCTGTGAAGGCGTAGTGTTGAAGACCAGGGTTCGATCATCTAAGTTATGAGGATATAGTGAACAAAGTGTGTTCTGTAGAGGAAGCGAAATCCAGCAACGAGAAGGCGAACTGGAAAACCATTTTCATGCTCTGCGAGATACAGAATAGGTTGATCATTTATTAAACGATGCAGAAGAAAATTCGTGTACCAGCGTTCAGACTATATGGAAAATGAGGGAATAAAAAATAAAAAGAGAAAGAATTGGACTTTTAGCTAACGAAAGTGAACTGAAAGCAAGTGATAAAAATTCATTGTCTTTTAAGTGTAATTTTGAAGACAGATGGCCGGGTTGTGTGGCCATGCGGTTCTAGGCGCTTCAGTCTGACCGCTACGGTCCCAGGTTCGAATCCTGCTTCAGGCATGGATGTGTGTGATGTCCTTAGTTAGGTTTAAGTAGTTCTAAGTTCTAGGGGACTGATGACCACAGATGTTAAGTCCCATAGTACTTAGAGCCATTTGAACCATTTTTTGAAGACAGATGGTCAGCTTCCTTGCAAGTAACTCATAAATGATGTACTCGCTTTCAAATTTGGAATGTAGCATATTTTGTAAATACAGTAGGTGGAAGTTTCCAGTAAAATCATCTGTATTTAAGTTTAGTTTTTCAAATATTTGTACAGCCTGAGATATACATTAATCCAACTAACGTGGAGCTTGCTGTATTTCGCTGGTTTCGGCGTACTTCACGATGTGTGTATATAGAGGCTATTAAATAATTCATAGATTAAATGTTACTTTATCCATGTTGGATCTTGTGAACTCTACAGCCACTAATGGTTGTTGGTGAACAACACGACCAGCCACAATTACTTTTAAAGTGCCTTTGTTTTACATCATTCATGCACATTATCAGATGGCTAAAGTTTCCAGCTACATAAAAGTTCCATCTTAAATTCTTTCACCCTTCCCTCTCTGTCCACCTCCTCCTCTCCCTGTCTCTGTCCATCTCTTGCTCTTGCCCCATAATCTCTTGGCATCACCTCCTCGCCATTCTCTCTGTCCATCTCCTCTTCGCATTGTGTTCTATTCCCCCCCCCCCCCCCCCGCACCCACTGTCTCTGTTCTCTTATCCCTCTCTCTCTCTATTTGAACCTTGTTTGTTGTTACTGCAAACGAAGCCTTGATTGGGAATTGAAGTTGCTCAGAATGAGTGGCTAAATAGGTTGGAATTGTTGATATACGAGGTATGAGAGACACCCCCCCCCCAGCTGCTGTATCTGTCAGGGTAGTAGTGTCAGTGACAGTAGTATGTATAGTTTTGATACTGTGAATGGGTAGTATTGCAAAATTCAGATGATTCAAATTCTACAGTTAACATTCTAATCATAATCTAATAGGCCATACTACATTCTGATGATGAGGAAGAAAACAAAACAGCACATTGTTATGTATTCAATTTTTGTTTGGAAAAACATATAAGGAGAAAAAATATATATTGGGCAATTAATTTGGCTAATGGTTTAAATGCCTGCTATTGTAGTTGAAAGTGGCTGCGAGAAAGAAATCGAAACTGCATGTTTTTACATCGGAGTGCAGCCCTTCCTTGCAGTCAGCTTTAACTGAAAACTTGTGAAATGTCATATAAAGAAATATATAGCTCAAGTCTATCTGTATGTTTATTAACACATTGTGTAAAAAATTCAAGTAAATTTTCAAGAGCTTCTCGAAATTTTTCCTAACAACATTCCTGCTTCCTAAAGTAAATCTACATTTTTATATTATGTACTCTAGAAAAATACAAATAAATTGGTCAACTTTATTTTTAATAACTACATTTATCGTTCATACATTGTGTATATATTTATACAGTGCATACATTAAAAAATAAATGGCCTTTTGTCCATCAGAATGTCCACCAGAGGATCATGTAAAAATCTGGAGTAAATTGGTCAAGAATGTTCCAAAAATTTTTGGTAACAATTTTTCTCCTTTATATACTACATTTGTATTTATATACTACATTTATTAACAAAATATTTAGTCCACACCTGTGTGGATGTTCCTTAGAGTACTGTACAAATATCTGAAGTAAATTGGTTTAACATTTTTGCTAAGAACATTTCTTTTTTGTATGTTACATACATATTTATATATTACAAATATTTAAAAAGTGTAGCCTATGCCTGTCCAAATGTTATGTAAAGTATTGTGTAAAAATTTAATGTAAATCGATCAAGAACTTTTGGAGATTTTTGGTAACATGAGTTCCTCTCTATATATTAAATGTAGCTTTATAAATTATTTGTAAATAATGTATATATGTGTATGTCCATATGTTCATTATAGTAGTGTGGAAAATTTGAAGTAAATCAGTCAAGAACTGTCTGAGAGTTTTCCTGACAACATTCCCCCTTTACATGTTATGTACTTTTATGTGTATCATATATACCTATGTCTGCCTCAATATTTATTACAATATCATGTCAAAATCTGATTAAGTCAGTCAAGAACATTTCGAGACTCTTGCTATCACTTTTGCTTTGTATGTTATATACATTTATATACCAAATATATTGAAAATATGGAGTCTATGTCCATTCAAATTTTTAGAGTATCGAGTTAAAATGTGATGTAAACTGGTCAAGACATTTGCACTATTTTTGCTAAAATGTTCCTCTTTATACAGGGTGTAATGGGTATAAGTGCACATATATTTGTGTGTGTTACGTTAACATGTACACATATCACTATGTCCATGTCAAAATAGTCTTTCCACAAACATGTCACAAACTTTACAACCTGCTGTTTTCTGCATGGTTGTAACTGCACCACAAGTGGACTTCTTCTGTCAGTATAGACTAACCATTTTGCATTCAACTGTCCACACTTCAACACTTGACCTGTTGCTCATGAAAAAGTAAGCATTAATGACTTGCTTTTCCAAGATTTAGCTGAACACAATAACAAGCCTAAAAATATACGAGTTATGATGACTATAATTATTAGTCTTATGTAAATACGGATGTAATGTCGTACAATACACCATCCGCAGTCGTCAGTAGCACTGCTCTTATATCCATTACACCTTGTATATTATATGTATTTATATTTTGTGTTGTTGTTGCTGCAGTTTCAGTTCTAAGACTGGTTTGATGCAGCTCTCTCATCTCTGAATAACAGCCTACATCATTCTGAATTTGCCTACCATATTCATTTCTTGGTCTCCATCAATGATTTTTTTACCTGACACTGCTCTTCAGTACTAAACTGATGATCCCTTGATGTCACAGAATGTGCTCTATCAACCTACCCCTTCTCCTAGCCAGGCTGTGTCACACATTTCTTTTCTTCCTAATCCTATTCGGTGCTTCCTCATTAGCGACGTGGTCTATCCACCTAATCTTCAGCATTCTTCTGTATCACATTTCAGAAGCTTCTATTCTCTTTTTGTCTAAACCATGTATCATGGACGTTTCACTTCCATACATGGCTACACTCCACACAAAACTTTCAGGAAAGACCTCCTGACACTTAAGTCCATACTCAGCATTAACAAATTTCTCTTCTTCAGAAACGGTTTTCTTGACATTGCCAGTCTACATTTTATATCCTCTCTACTTCGGCTATCATTAGTTATTTTGCTGTCCAAACAGTAAAACTCACCTACTACTTTAAGTGTCTCATTTCCTACTCTAATTCCCTGATCATCATCTGATTTAATTAGACTACATTCCATTATTCTTGCTGTACTCTTGTTGATGTTCGTCTTATGTCCTCCTTTCAAGACTGTCTATTCCATTCAGCTACTCCTCCAAGCATTTTACTGCCTCTGACAGAATTACAACATGATTGGCAAACCTCAAATTGTTTATTTCTTCTCCTTGAAACTTAATTCCTACTCCAAATTTTTCTTTGGTTCCCCTTACTGCTTGCTCAATGTAGAGATGAATAACGTTGGGGATAGCCTTCAGCCCTGTCTCACTCCCTCCTCAACTAATGCTTCCCTTTCATGTCCCTCAACTCTTTCAACTGCCATCTGGTTTTTGTGCAAGTTGTAAACAACGTTGTGCTCCCTGTATTTTACCATCGCTATCTTCAGATTTACAAAGAGACTTTTCCAGTCAACACTGTCAAAAGCTTTCTCTAAGTCTACAAACACTATAAACATAGGTTTGCCTTTCCTTAACCTACTTTCTAAGATAAACTCTAGGGTTGGTACTGCCTCACGTGTTCCTAAATTTGTATTAAAATGTATATAGTGTATGTCCATCTGTTTAAAAATTTGAAGTATATATGTCAAGAACTTTTCAAGATTTTTGGGAACAACTTTAAACAACGATTTGACTTTATATAGTGCTAAAGAACAGATACTTATCTATATATGTGATCTATATTAATTTAATGAACACATGTAGCCTTTGTTACATGAACATTTATTAGAACATTGCGTACAAATTTGAAGTGAATTGGTGTAGGGTTTTTCGAGCTTTTGCTATAATGTTCCCTCTTGAACCTCCCCCCACCCCACAGACACTCAAACACATACACAAACACACACACACTCACACGCACACACACACACACACACACACACACATACAAATATATATATATATATATATATATATATATATATACAGGGTGTTACAAAAAGGTACTGCCAAACTTTCAGGAAACATTCCTCACACACAAAGAAAGAAAATATGTTATGTGGACAAGTGTCCGGAAACGCTTACTTTCCATGTTAGAGCTCATTTTATTACTTCCCTTCAAATCACATTAATCATGGAATGGAAACAAACAGCAACAGAACGTACCAGCGTGACTTCAAACACTTTGTTATAGGAAATGTTCAAAATGTCCTCCGTTAGCGAGGATACATGCATCCACCCTCCGTCGCATGGAATCCCTGATGCGCTGATGCAGCCCTGGAGAATGGCGTATTGTATCACAGCCGTCCACAATACGAGCACGAAGAGTCTCGACATTTGGTACCGGGGTTGCGTAGACAAGTGCTTTCAAATTCCCCCATAAGTGAAAGTCAAGAGGGTTGAGGTCAGGAGAGCGTGGAGGCCATGGAATTGGTCCGCCTCTACCAATCCATCGGTCACCGAATCTGTTGTTGAGAAATGTACGAACACTTCGACTGAAATGTGCAGGAGCTCCATCGTGCATGAACCACATGTTGTGTCATACTTGTAAAGGCACATGTTCTAGCAGCACAGGTAGAGTATCCCGTATGAAATCATGATAATGTGCTCCATTGAGCGTAGGTGGAAGAACATACTGACGAAACTAAAATGAGCTATAACATGGAAATTAAGCGTTTCCAGACACATGTCCACATAACATCTTTTCTTTATTTGTATGTGAGGAATGTTTCCTGAAAGTTTGGCTGTACCTTTTTGTAACACCCTGTATATATATATATATATATATATATATATGTGTGTGTGTGTGTGTGTGTGTGTGTGTGTGTGTGTCTTATGTCCATCTGAATGTTTATTAGAGCATCGTCTAAAAATGTGGAGTATATTGGTCTGCTGCTCTTTGAGGTTTTTGGCAACAATGTTAAACAACAATTTGTCTTTATGCGGTATTATAAGTGAAATGGAACTGTTGTGTACACTTACATAGCGGATGGCGCTTCGTCTTGCCATTGTTCCTATGCCCTTCCAGGAAAATGTGTAAGTTGTCGCGCATGTAATTCGGACAAATCACTGTGGCACATAGAACAAACTTCAGAGTATTCTTCACGCTAGTTTACACTTCACACATGTGCTTTAATTCGGGGTTCTTCCTTACACAGCAAAGAGGATCCACTAAGCAAAGATATCACTGATTCTTATTGAGCACACATCTAAACTAAGTAGAGAAAATATGGGGAGGGCAACATGTTAAAACAGGAAAAGCTTTACTCATTATTACTTATTATTTAAGGACTCTAGGAGAAATTGTTTCCAGCACCTTTTTTATAACAACTAGCAGCAGAAATTTTATCAAGACATTATAAAGCCATCAGATTCCATACCATAATTTATGGATGTACAGAACTTTTGTTGATCATTAGGGTTCATAAGTTTGTTGTGAGCAACACAGAATTAAAAAGGTGAAGGCTGGGAGGAGTTCAAAACACTTGTTCAAAATTATTATTTAGATTTAAGTAACTTGTTACTGTCATCATAAACAGATAATTTCAAATATAGATATATGCATTATGCACCATCAATTAACAGTTTTCTGGAACAGACTGCTTGGTTGACACTGGAGTTTTATAACAGCTCATTCCTAGTTAATAGATTAGCCCATTCCCATTTAAAATAGTACTACTTTAATTAAAGACTTCCGTACATCTGATCCCCTCTCTTCACGTGCCTCAACTGTTAAATATTTTGCCACTTTTGATTAGAAGTCTCTCAAGAGGTCTGCAAACATCTTTAGCACTGAATGGATATACTTAAATGTTGATCGATGATTTAACTTTTATTAATATCTCATCATTACGTTTTGGTATATGCCCATCACCAGGCATTTGGTATAAATATACGATGTAAGCCAAGAAATGAAATTTAAAAGCACATGTTTCAATAATGCAGTGAAGTTGACAAACGCAACTATCAGAAATCATATGCATTCCTATGTCGCCTTTTGTTACATTTCGGCAGATTATTAGTAACCACAGTGACGCAAGCAGTCCAACACAGCAGAAGTAAACAAATTTGCCAGTAGATGTCGTTTGTGACAGTACACTTATGAAGACATACTAAGTTGGTATATGACCTGGCTTATTGAAACTTGAGTTGTATAACTGATTAATAAAAGAATATAAAAATATAATTAAAGGAGCAGCTATTACATTTCAAGCTGCAAGATTTGGCTCAAATGGCTCTGAGCACTATGCGACTTAACTTCTGAGGTCATCAGTCGCCTAGAACTTAGAACTAATTAAACCTAAC
Source organism: Schistocerca piceifrons (assembly GCF_021461385.2). Lineage (NCBI taxonomy): Eukaryota > Metazoa > Arthropoda > Insecta > Orthoptera > Acrididae > Schistocerca > Schistocerca piceifrons. Next base: position 287,035,728 of record NC_060139.1, on the reverse strand, counting down.
TAACCTAAGGACATCACACACATCCATGCAAGATTTTAAACAAAGTTAAAAGCAATGCTACGCTGTACAACACAATCACAAATAGATCTGTATATGAAAAAGCGTAAAGAGAATAGTATGTAACAGACGATGCAGATCAGAAACATGGATTTTTAAGGAAGTGGAATGAAGTCATGCCAGGGCATTTTCTTATGATAAAAGGAACCATAAAAATGTATGGCTAATTACACGTTATCACAGGAGCATGGTCATAAGCCATTCCACGAAAGACAATAGATAGCAACCGTCAGTCATATTTTCAGTCATTTTTATTTGAATACGAAGTTCTCATTCCTACATTAAAAAAGTACACTGGAGCGCAAAAATAAAGGACGAAAGTAACTTTCTCATGACGTGTCTATGCCAAGTAACAGAGCTCAATGAATCTTGGACCTTATAAAGAAAGAAGTGCTACATTACAGTACAGTACAGTAGAGTACAGAAGGTAACTGAAAGAAATAAGCAATGATACAAACAGAAATAACACTTTTATTCAAATACAATAATTACACTGAAGTCGCAACGATTCATGATGATCCCTTTGACGTAACAAAAGACCTGACATGATCACCATCAGTGACAATGCACGCTCTGCAACGTGCTCCCGTGGTTGCTAAAAGATGGTAAGAGTTTTGTGTGGTAGTGCGTTTCGTCCCTCCACCATTGTGTTTGACAACTGCTGGTTTGCCGGCGGTGCAAGTGCAGTGGACATGTTGCAATATGTCTCTACAACACACCCCACATGCGCTCGATGGGACTTAATTCGAGGTAACGGCAGGTCAGTATTTTTGCCGAATATCATTTCGTTCCAAGAGCTCCTCCAGCTGCGGTGGTCGTTGCGGTCGTGCTTTGTCACCGATAAAAACGAAGTCAGGCCGAAAGTACTCCTGAAAAGACGCTCGTGGGGAAAGAGTATAGTTTTACAATAATGTTGACTGCTGAGTGTACCGTGTTCAAAGATTTGGAGACCACTATGCCTACGCAACATCATGTAGATAGCCGCAGTCACGGCCTCTGCAGTTGTCGGGATAGCGAGATGCGAAGTATGAGGAGGAAGGTCCGTCAAGTGCCCAAAAGTGGTAGTAAGGCATTGTTAATAGAATACACATTTCTTGTTGATGGATAGACAGCTGTCTTATTTAACTTAACCAGTAGACAGGCGAGCAGGTGAAACTCAGACAAGGCCAGTATGCTTCTTCATGTTTTCGCGGCGTAAAGACTGTTCCATAAAATTTCGGGCGTGCAGCCGCATAAATTCAGTTTCTTCTTCAAACATTACGGCTGAATACCGTCCAGCCATCTTCAGGGTGAGCTGAGGTGGGTAACGCTCCAGCATTTGCTCCGTCCTTTTGAACACAAGGACCGAACCACTGCGTATGCGGCCAAAGACACACAAGGCGCCAGAGACGTTGACAGGCGGCAAAGAGGTGTAACATATGCATGGAAACTAAATCTATGGCTGCGTAGTCTGTCCACACCGTGACATCGATGTGTCACGGAGAGCTGTACCGTCGCGACGTCTTTGTGATTTAATTATAGAAATTTCTGGATTTCATGATTTGTCCAAGCTGAAGCCGCTATCTCTATTAATTAAATTCGTAGTCAACCGAATTTCAGTTGCTTCCTTCACTACTGAGTCCTAGAAAGATGAGGTCGAGGATAAAATTTCGACATTATCGTACACCATAGAGTGCCCAGTGTCAATACAGTGCTCTGCCACCGCAGATCTATTAGGTTGTAAGAGACGGGTGTACCTGCGGTGCTCTGTGCATCTGTCATGGACTGTACGTGTCGACTGTCCGATGTATGAACGGCTGCACTCACAGGAGATCATATAAACCCCAGGCTTCCGAAGTACCAAATCATCTGTAATTAAACCACAAAGACATCGCGACGGTACAGCTCTCCGTGACACATCGATATCACCGTGTGGATCGACTGCGCCTCCATAGATTTAATTTCCATGCATATGTTACCCTTCTTTGCCGCCTACCAACGTCTCTGACGCCCTGTGTGTCTTTGGCCGCATATGCAGTCGTTCGGTCCTCCAGTTCAAAAGGACGGATTTAGTGCTGGAGCGTTAGTCACCTCGGATCACCCTGAAGATGGCTGGACGGTATTCGGTCGAAATATTAGAAGAAGAAACTGAATTTATGCGGCTGCACGCCCGAAATTTTACGGAAACGGCCAGTATGCGTTTACTCCTCCAGGCTTTGCAGTCTCGGCCACTGAGGCAACGGGTCTGAACACCCAGTGGGCAGCTACCTCACAGGAGGTTGCTCACTAGACGCACTGCGTTCGTTACTTGCGTGGTCCCGGTGGCCAGAAGCAAGGCTAGCAGGTTACCAGCAGTTGACATTGTAGACGGCGCTCGGGAAAGGCACCCAACAGCTCTGCTCGATGTGTCCGTAGCCATCAAGAGTTGTGTCCGGCCTCCGAGTGAGAGAACGGCCAGCGACGATGGTGTCTGCTCGGGGATACAGGTCGCGGGTGGCAGCTACTGCACTCGCCTGGGATGATGGTAGTTTGGCAGGTCACTAGGTACCATCAGCGAAGCCTCCTGGCTGGTAGAAGACGAGGCAGCAGCAGCCCATGGCAATCATAACTTTCAGGATGGGCTGGCTCTTGCATTGTAGATCGATGTCATCTAGGTGGACCACAGCTGCAGCGTCACAGATTCCACCTCAGGACTGATTAGCTATAAACTGAGAATTAGGTTTTGGAAGTCAGTGTGTTTTTACCAGTCGGTATGTGCCAATGACTTTATCAAGGGGCAATAATGACCGAATGGTCCTAGTTTTATGAATCTCTGCGCCACGCTGTGTCACAACTATTCCGTTCAGGCTTTCAGTTCGGTTATTTCTGCAGCGTCTGTGTGCTGTGAAGCCACTCTCGCGTGCGACTTACGCATTGTTAGTTTACTGTGCGTTGTCGGGAGCATAGCCTTATGGTACCTTCTCTGTGAGGTAAATACTGCATCGGCACATTGGTTATCTATCTTGGATGGTGAGTAGCAGTTAACTCGCTGGTGTACTACATGCAATACCGGCTGTTCTTCTTTGTTGGCCTCCCAATCTAGATAATGGTACTAAACTGACTTGGGTTCAGCTATGGCGCTGGCACATCCGTAATCTGATTATTATTTCAATCGCCGTATCTGTTAATACGTTAATCCCACAGTGAGACAAGATGGCCAGTGCCTTCACGGGAAAATTTTTGCTGTTATTTACGGAGCCATGATTGTACTCCGCGGAGCACCTTTTCTTCCGAAATAAACTGACCGCCACGAATGTCTTTCTTCAGTACTCCACAATCACACAAATCGTGTGGGAGATATCGGGACTATTCAGGATGCGAAAGGGCGTCCCAGCGAAACGTCTGCAGTCTAATTGAAACAACCTTGGCAACGTGTTCCTTACACATCCGCCATACAGTTCAGATATCTCCCCATGCGGTTCCGTATTTTTGGAGGCCTGATGAAAGAAATTCTTGGCTGTCGATTTATTTCGGACGAAAAGATACGTCCCTGGGTACAATCGTGGCTCCATAGGCAACCACAAAAACTTTTCCATGAAGACACTGACCGTCTTGTCTCACAGTGGGGTAAACGTATAAACAATTAAGACGATTGAAATAATAAACAGATTATATACTTGCTTTTCACCTGTACAGTTTTCATTTGACTGCGCCTTATAAGAACTCTACAGTCAGACACTATACAAACTGAAAACTACTGGTGAACAGGGTTGGTGATGGTCGAAGAGGAAGCTCCGTAATGTCAAATTTTTTTTTTTTTTTTACAAGAAATGATCGTATCATGTATATGCGCGTGGAAAATCACAATAATGGTCCATCTTTGCTACATGAGATACGCAGGAAATCGGTGAAAAATGCAAAAAAAAATCGAGTATAATAAAGGGAAGTGGTTCAATTGTTGCTTCTGGCAAGCTTACTTGAAACCTGGAGAAGCAGGAGACGTGTTTTGTAATCTAATGAGCAACATGCCAGGAGGTCCGTTACCCACACAGTTCGCCGCCTGTGTCATAAAAGATGGTATTTATGAGGAAAATGTATCTTTGTCTCCTTGTGTTTGGGCAGGCGAGCCCCCTGCGCTTTTGGCAACGACAGACGCGTGCGTCTGTTTTCATTCTCGTTAGCTCTTTGTTCGAATTTGTTCACCATGAACAGCTTGAAAAGAGTACTGACAGACTCTTACAGTCCGCTAAATAACGTCAGCTCTGTTTGAGCCTACGCATGTGTAATTCAGGAGTATAGTGGATGGTTATACGGCATTAACTAATGTGCCACGCGATACAAATTCTATTCTTATCATATTCCATAACATTTTCGAAACGTATTTTTCTCTGCGTAAGACGGTGAGCTTGTTTCAGTGTTTGGGAACATTTATTTCACATTTCATGATACTTTTTATTCCTGTATTCTGAAAACACATTATAATTTATTGTTTCTAAAACTAACTGGTTAATCAAACTCAACAAACTGCAATTACCATTCAATGTAAACAATTCTATAAAAATGTCATCTGTGTATAGATACCGATATGAGTTATACCCTACGATTGATCGCTGTAAAGCTTTTGTATCTTTGGTTTGTGTTTCTGCGAATAGTAGTTGGCAATGAGCTCTGGAGGGGAGAATGTGGGGCGGTGGGTAAAAGTTAATCATTGTTTGTGCGCCGTTTTTCTCACACGAGCCTGGCAACTAATTTTGTGGTCAGCCAGAAAGCGAAGGGAAACATACTGACCTTAGTTCCCAGCTTGCACGGCTGCATTCTGGTCCAGTTCATTGAAAGAGAAGTTTCTATTCTCCTATTTCTTTGCGGGATCAGGACTATGATCTTGAATAAAATATAAAGTTCCAGTCAAAATTTATATTACGTACAGATTCTCGCACACAACACTTAGAAATTCACTATTGTCAATTGAAAGCAAGTCTTTCTATTCTAACAGCACATTTAGCAGTTCAGAGGCGACCTCCACGGTACGTTCCTACCAGATTGTCTTTGGCCCTGACTAACATTACTCAATGAAAGTTTGCAATAAATGTTCCAAATTAATGCTCGCCATAAAAGTGGAAATAAAGTCACCACTTGCCATGCGGAATTGTAATTCTCACGGACTACACACTAACAGTTACTTTGGTGAATTCTAAGCGATCCAGGACGGTGCACAGTCCTCGCGAGTTCATTATCCGTTTTTACTGCAAAATAAGCGCTTTGACACATTTCGGCTCTGACGTCAGCCGAGGCACAGCGCGATCCGACGTTTAACAGACGTGGATCTTACAGTAGCTGAATGCGAAGTGAACCTTACCTCTGGGGTTGTTTTTATATAGGTGCCGGAGCGGACGGCCGAGGGAACACCCGGTTTCTACAGCTATCTGCATACTGCAGCAGCCTCCGAACGACCGCTTTCTCGGGCACATAAACTTTAATAATATAGTTACAAATTACTTCAGAACCCTTTTAATTTTTATTTGTATTTAGTTAAGTTGTTTGAAATCACCGAAAGAGTTTCAGCTCACTAGAATGAATACTTTGCCTTCTAGAATTTTTATAGTGGAACTAACGATAGATCGTTACCTCTGAACCATATCTTTAATAGAACTTATGTCAGCAGTTATTAATACTACAACTCTCAAATTTGGTATTGCTCTATCACTTGGTGTGTTTTACCATCCACTTTAACCAAAATTCTCTATCACTAAAATCACAGGTACTTAATCTACAACAATTGGGTACATTTTAGTTACAAAATTTTTTACTTAACTAGTCAAAAACTATAAGACGAAGCTTAACATGGTCTTTCATCATAAAACAAATTTTGATGTTCCTAAAAATGGTTCAAATGGCTCTAAGCACTGCGGGACTAAACATCTGAGGTCATCAGTCCCCTAGACTTAGAACCACTTAAACCTAACTAACCTAAGGACATCACACACATTCACGGCCGAGGCAGAATTCGAAACTGCGACCGTAGCAGCAGCGCGGTTCCGGACTGAAGCGCCTACAGCCCCTCGGCCACAGCGGCCGGCTCATGTTTCTAACTGCATTATTTAGCATCTCTGATTTTTCGTAAAAACGTGGATTCCGGTGTTAATTTTTGTCATACGGTTTTGGAAACCTGCACCACTTATTTATGAGCTCTAGGTGCACCTTCTGACCAAATTCTGGCTTTCTAGCTTCATTATTTGGCGCCACTTATTTTTCTCTTCAACCGGCATTTTTACGTGATCTGTTAAGTCTAGAACATAAAGACTTGGTATTTGGAACATTATAACACTAAACTATATTTTAACAAAGTTTCAAACATAAATTTTGATTTTTAATTTCATACGTAATTGTGGTGCAATGCTTGCGCGCTACGTGCAGGCGCGTTAAGGTGACGTGGCGCTACTAGCAGTGAACTGGGGTAAGTCCTGGGACACTCGCTCACATCTGTATTTAACACACGATACAGCGCTTGGCTTGCTTCAAGAAGCAGTTGGTTGTGGGATGTATTGATGGTCGAACTTGGGAAGGCGAGACCGTAACTTGTCTCCATTGCACCCTCCTAAAATAGTATATTGTCAACGAATGAACAAATTTGAAAAACTGTTCTGTGCTTATTAAGGAGTGAGGGACTGTAGGCTATGGTAATTTCAGATGGTGTTTCATTTCAAAGGCGTTTTATTTATACCTGATTATATTATTCTGAGAACACGATAGAATAGCATTATTGACGAATATTTTGGATGAAAGAACTACGACCGTATATTGAGACCGAGAATGAGATTAATGTATTGTTCTTAAACACTACCAGGATCCAGGCACTCTCTCGGCGAAATCGAATCCCGTTTTATTTCAGGACAACGAGCAACAACAACGGTAACGAGCAGAAAGATGAGTATTAATTTCAACCATTAACATTTCACAACGAGCAGTGTTAACGAAGTAGTTATAGCACTTGAGCCCTGCAACTCTTTTTAATCAATTGTATGTCTTGTGTGCACAGACAAAAATGTGATTGTTCTCTTATTACGACAATTGTTCAACAATATTTTAATTATACGGGAGAACAGGGTGGCATTAGAGTACCAAAAACTGACAAGGAGGGCAAAGAAAGACAATGGCAGAATGTTGAAATGGATACAGTGCACTCTTTGAAGTCTGTTTCGCACAAAGCTTAGATCCTATCATTAGCTTAGAAATATCTTCTGAAAAACGTACTTTAGACTGACGCTCACAGTTATTAATTTCTTTCCTTTAAACTCTTGCAATGTTATGATCTCTATGTACGCAGTCCACCAAGTTTCCTTAGATCCGCATGGGGTTTGGCAGTGGTGAACACAAGCTGGCTGCCACACTCGTGGACTCAAAACACAATTAATTCTAGCATCTGTTCGACACTTGTAATTTTACAGCGTCACAGTACGACACTGTTAATGAAAAACACTAAAACGTTCAGCACAGATGCAGATAAAGTTTGATTACCAATAAATAAACCCCCAAAAATTGTGAAAGAATTATCTTTCCTCGTTAATCAAAAAATGTTCCACATAATGGCACCTACTTTCCACCGGAACGCCAACAGAGTGAGTGCACAGTTCAGGCATATAGAGTCGTCTGATGGTGTTTATTTAGAGAAAAGTGTTGCCACATCAGGTGGTTGTAGAACAAAAATACGATTAAAGTTAATCCTTAATTTATTGCAATGCAAAAAGAGACAGCCAGTGCTGCAACTAAAATGGATGTTTATTTAGACGGTGGCCTGTTTCGGGCTACGACCATTCTCAAACCAACCAATGTTTGCCAGGCGAAATGTCCGTCCAAAACGGCAGTAAATGAAGTGGATGCATATACGAATATTAGTTGGGATCACAGACATATGAAACCATTTTCTTTACTGCTATTTTGGACGAACATTTTACTTGGCAAACATTAGTTGGTTTGAGAATGCGCGAGACCCGAAACCGAACACCGACTAAATAAACATCCACTTTAGTTGCAACTGTGGCTGTCCGTTTTGGCATCACAAGTTAAAATGAGTTGCTGTCCCAATATACTCAGCACGGTGGAGTCAGGCCTTAATTTATTGATTAAAGAATAATATGATTCGCAGGTCAAAGGAACCTATAGTGACAATTTACCATGTCATGAATAATGAAATTACTGCACCTGGAATTATAAACAGAAAGAAATTACCCAGTCACGAGATAAAATTCCTGTCTCTACTGATTGCATCGAATAAATACTGAAGGCCTCTGTGGAAGACTGCTACTCAGGAAGCCAATGATCTTTCGATGTCTGAGCAGCTCGCAAATTCAATTATACTGGAGAAGATCGACCGATGATACCAATACAAGAAATCCAATATCAAAAGAAAGCTCATAAATTAAACATGCTAATTGTGAGTTGCTCAGAGGAACCGCGACACTTACTCAAACAGAAGAGAGAAAGAAGCGACAGGCAGGGTCGGACACCTCGCGATATGTCCTCCGCAACAAGACGGTGAGCTCCACGTCCTCCAACCCGTCTGACTGTCCTCTCCTATATTCCTCACTGCTCCCCTACTCTACCGGTGGAGGTGAGGAACTGGAGGGGAGGAATATCGTTTTCTATCATCGTGACGACTACGAACTTCTCCTCACATTCAAAATTGCAGGCCGAGAGCCTAGAGAATTTTCTCAAAAAGCGCTTGTAGCATTTCTGTAAACTGACTAGAAGCTGGTACTGGGCGGGCTTTCGCCACTATTGGCTGAGAATTCGTCTGGGCACAAAGTGTAGTTTGTTGCCACGCTGCGTACGGAAATATGGTGCTTATGCTTCTAGGAAAGACTCAGGGTGTTTCTGGCGTCCCCTCCCCCCAACCTCCTCCCCCAGGTACCACTTGTATTACGCACAGCTCTGACAAGGCCGGCCTGGGAGCACCGTTACGTCCCGCACCCCTCTCACGCGGCTCTAATGCCCTTCGGGGAATTCAGGGAAATGTCCCAAAAATCCACTCCCCGGCTACCGTCATTAGCCTGCAGTTGGCCTTTCACCACTTTCCAGCAATGGGGAGTTTAACGAGCTCAGTACTCCCGACTTCACAAGCCGTGTTCCTCCATCCAGAAAATTTAGCATAATACAACAGCAATAGCTACATTTATGGTCGCTTAGCGACATGTGACTAACAAGTTACAATACACATTTGTTCAGCACGCTTCTGTCAGTTGTAATTTTAAAGATAATACAAGGGCTATTCGGAAAGTAAGCTCTGATGAGGTGAGAAATGGAAACCACAGAGAAAATCCTATGAAGCTTTGCACAGATGCGTTGGTCAGTGTCCCTAGTATGCATGTCGATAGCGACAAGTCATTCTTTTGCATTCTGAGCCCACAGTGAGCTCGTAAAGATGCCTAGAAAAATAGTGTCTCCCGCGAAGTTTGAGGGGCTGGTGTGAGATTTCGCCTGATCTCATGCAGCCCACATAACATAACTGTCATGCGTTTCCTTCTGAGTGACAATTCTCGGCAGCACTCTGAAGGGGCAATGAAGATGCCCCTGCAGTGTTTTAAATGCGAAATGTTTGATCACCAACAATGGAGCCCGTAATTGATTCTCCCTGAGTTTCATTTTTGTTCACATGAACCACTAGCTATGAAGACGACGTTCTCGCACAGACAACGAGCTGTAGACCAGCGCAGAGAATTGGCAGGAAGCACAGGCGGCTCTTTTATGACGAAGGTGACCGCCCGGTTGGCCGTGCAGTCTAACGCACGGCTTTCCGGGCGGGAAGGAGCGCCGGTCCCCGGCACGAATCCGCCCGGCTGATTTGTGTCGAGGTCCGGGGAGCCGGCCAGTCTGTGGATGGTTTTTAGGCGGTTTTCCATCTGCTTCGACGAATGCGAGCTGGTTCCCCTTATTCCGCCTCAGCTACGCTATGTCGGCGATAGCTGCGCAAACACGTTCTCCACGTGCATGAACACCACCAGTACTCTACCACGCAAACACAGGGGTTACACTCGTCTGGTGTGAGACGTTCACTGGGGGGTCCACCGGGGACTGAACCGCACAATAACCCTGGGTTTGGTGTGGGGGTGAAGTGGACTGCGGTAGTCGTCGTGGGGTTGCGGATCACTGCGGTTGCGTCGGGGACGGAGCCTCTCCGTCGTTTCTAGGTCCCCGGTTAACATAACATAACATGATGAGGGTATTGGAAAGTTGGTAAAACGCCAAGACAATTGTCTTAATCGGATCGGCAATTTTGTAGAGAAGTAACTGGAAGGTGTAGCTAACTGTTGCAAATAAAACATTTTTTTTAATTTTTACTGTGGTTTCCATTTTGCGACAGATCGGACCTTACTTTCCGATTAGCCCTCATAACTCGTTTGTAAAGTTTGTTAGAAGAGTTAATAGTTCTCTGTAGCTTGACGTTGCTACAGTGGCGCAATATGCGTGTTGCTTGGAGTGGCCAAGGGAAAGGTGCGCTGCCAGTTACTGGCAGTACGAGCAGTTTGGCTGTCCCCGCGCCCCGCCGCTCTGGCGCCTGTGTACAGAGTGCCGGCACCTGCGGCGGGTGTTGCTCGCGCCTCGCACCACGAAAGCCGCCCGCCGGGTGGTACGCTGGCCCCGCAACAGCAGCGGCACCAGGCCGAGGCTGCGGGCGCGCCCATTATTACTGAAATTAATTTCAATCGGCCGCTGTGGGTGAGTCGGCAGTCGGCGAACAAAGCGCTGCCTGTGCCGCTGCCTGTCCCGGCAGCCCGTCCTAATTATACTCGCGCCGCTGCCAGCGCAGACCAGCCGCCGCCCGCCCTAACGAGCGCTACAAAACTTGGCCGCCCGCTGCCTAGCCGCTAATCCAGTGTCACAGATGGGTTAACGTAGTTGGCGTCGCCTACGTTTACATCTACATCTACACTCTGCAACCCACTTTATATTTTTTCATAGGTCTAAAATCGATTCTCGTGTCATACAGAGACAATAAATATGAGTATATTACGGATGAAACTTCGTTGACTGTCTGCATTTCTGTTTTTCGTATTATTATTTTTCGATAGATCTTTCGTAAAGCACCATCCAAGTTGACTATAAGTTTTTCATAATCACCTGCATCTGCTTTGCCAGATTGTGATGAAAATTTCGAATGAATCTTGCAGTTTCCGTTCCGTAATGTGTTGTTCTTATGATCTTCAGTCCAGAGACTGGTTTGATGCAGCTCTCCATGCTACTCTATAGCGTAATATGTATCGAAAATAAAAATGGTTCGAATGGTTCTGAGCACTATCGGACTCAACATCTGAGGTCATCAGTCCCCTAGAACCTAGAACTACTTAAACCTAACTAATCTAAGGACATCACACACATCCATGCCCGAGGCAGGACATTTCGTAGCGGTCGCGCGGTTCCAGACTGAAGCGCCTCGAACCGTTCGGTCACAACGGCCGGCGAAAGTAAAATCTTCAGAAATTGAAATAAAGACAATCGACAGAAATGTATTAATAAAACATATAAGCCACTTGCGTCTGCAAGGTGGCACGGTGGCACGGTGCATTCCTGTTGCATTTGCGAACGTTGCATGGCAACAACGGATATCAGTAAGGCCTGGAACATGCTCTAAAGTCTCTCACTTTCCTGTCGTGGTCATTTCGTGGATGTACCCCGTGATCCCAGAAAGTTTCGAGAGTGCTTCGTTAGTTACATGTCACGTAGATCACCTGAACGATTTTTTTGCCGTAGTGGTGTGGAATGATCAGTTTACAGGTATACATGGCATGTGGCAAGTGCTAACATACTTCTGAAGCCCTAATCGTGTCACTACATTTAAAAGCTATATTTTTTCTTTTTTCTTTTTAGAGCCTACAACTTTTCTTTCTAGTACAAATTCCTCTGGGGATAGAAGGAGTTGTCCAGGAAAAATGATTTTACTCATAGGTTAGATTTAAAATTTCCGTTGCTGCCTGTCAGATATTTTGGGTAGGGTAAATTATCAAAAGTTTTTCTTGCTGAAAATTTAACTCCTTTCTGAGACGCATACAGCTCTAATAATAGGTTATAAAGGTTATTTTTCCTCTATTGTTGTAATTCTGGACGTCAATATTCCTATCAAATTGTGACGTATTATTTATGACGAATTTTACCACCGAATATATGTATTGTGACGGCGCAGTTAAAAGACCTAGCTCCTGGAAGAGCTACCTACATGACGTCCTTGAATGAACACCACCTATTACTCTTACTGCTGGCTTTGGTGCAATCAATACCTTCTTTATAAGTGATTAGTTACTGGAAAAAATTGTTCCATAAGACATTACTAAGTGGTAATAAGCAACACATGCTGGCCGGTGTGGCCGAGTGGTTCTAGGCGCTTCAATCTGGAACCGCGCAACCGCTACGGTCGCAGGTTCGAATCCTGCCTCGGGTATGGATGTGTGTGATGTCCTTAGGTTAGGTTAGGTTTAAGTAGTTCTAAGTTCTAGGGGACTGATGACCTCAGATGTTACGTCCCATAGTGCTCAGACCCATTTGAACCATTTGCAACACATCTCAGTAGGTCGTTGATTCGTTTGTTTGCAAGACTAGCAACTGTATGAAGAGCAAAAGTAACTGAACTTAATTGTCTGAGAAGCTCAGTAATATGCTTCTTCCAGTTCAAGTTTTCACCCAAAAACGTTGAGCATTCTACCCTATTTACTCACTCCCGCTCATGTTCAAAAATGGTTCAAATGGCTCTAAGCACTATGAGACTTACCATCTGAGGTCATCAGTCCCCTAGACTTAGAGCTACTTAAACCTAACTAATCCGAGGACATCACACACATCGATGCCCGAGGCAGCATTCGAACCTGCAACCGTAGCAGCAGCGAGGTTCCGGACTGAAGCACCTAGAACCTCTCGGCCACAGCGGCCGGCCCTGCTCATGTGCTACACAGTTGCTGGTTAGAATTTTTATAATTCTTTTAATTTCAGTGAAGGATTAATAAAAAGGAGAGAAGAGTTAATATTGTAGGTTTAAGGCTTCAGATGTCCTACACAAACTCCTCCCAGTTAAGGACGCAAAGAACGTTGATCACCCATGTGATACTGTCACAAAATTCCTTCCTTGGAATGTTGTTGCTCAACTCGCACGTCACTTTGGCTTGAATGTTGGTTATGTCGTCAAAGAGTTGATCCCACACGTAAATTTCTGCACTTTGACGTTTTGTCTTAAGCTCCCCCTGACAACATCAGATCTAATCACCCTTGACGATTTGCTCTAGGAATGAATTTCCCACGTTTATCATTTCGCTCTAGTCGCAACAGACGTCCACGGTCGTTGATTTGTTCGGGAGTCAAGGTCTGGGAGACAAACTTTCCACACACTTTTCTCTTCTTCAAAGCATTCTGAGTAATGTCTTGAACACATGATTTAGAGATGATGCTCTATTGTGATTTGTGACGCTAAAGCGTTAACACACTGGGGTCGCACATCCGATTCGTAACACTGTCTACTCACAACTCACAGGTCGAATTCACATCTTTTGTTTGGCTGTTGGTTCGAACTGCCACCACAGTTACTGTGCTGATGTCGTTTATAAGCCAGGAATAAAATCAGTCTCGGAACTTTTTGTAGGGGCGGGTGGCGGTAGTGACCGACTCTTCTGGGACTGTACATTCTCGGAATTTAACATCGAACTGTGATGCGCAAAGCCTCTCTTGTGACATCTGCTATTCAGTTTGCTGAACACCTCCGCAGTGTTGTTGCTCTGGATGAATGAGAATGAGACCATACACGCAGCTCTTGTTAGAATCTTCTCTGTTTCCTCCATCAGTCCTACTTGGCAAAGCGCCCAGACTGACGGCCAATACTCAAGAATTCTTCAACAAGTGTTTTGAAAGCCATCCCCTTCCTTAAGGTTCTTCAGATGAATCTCAGCCTCTCATTTGCTTTTACTGCCACTAGGTTTTAGGAGTCGCTCGGGGTAGCCGGGCCATCTAGGGCGCCTTGTCACGGTCCGTGCGGCTCCCCCCGTCGGAGGTTCGAGTCCTCCCTCGGTCATGGGTGGGTGTGTTGTCCACAGCATAAATTAGTTTAAGTTAGATTAAGTAGTGTGTAGGCTTAGGGACCGATGACCTCAGCAGTTTGGTCCCATAAGACCTTACCACAAATTTCCAAAAAACTAGTTTTATGTGATAATTGCACTTTATCCATTTCCGAATGTCTCCTCCTCGGTATTTTCTGGGTGTTCAAGGTTAACAGTGTCGTTAGTAATGGAACCAAACATTCGCCCATCTCTAATCGTGCAACGTTATCCCTTCCCACACGATAACACCTGAACCATCAAAAGGATCCTGTATGATAGTGATGGACGTATCCTCATATGGTGAAAGGTGAGAACACGTAACGCACCCAGGAACGGTGTCGAAGACGATCGTTTTGCTGATCCATATGATATGCGGAGGGATAATGTTGCACTGACGTATTGACTTTCAAATCTTTGAACTCGCTAATATCACCGATCAACTTTAGTGTCACTCTGTACTGCTTCCCCACGCGCTTTTTCTCGGGGCTGCTTTCAAGCTAGACTTGCGCGACCGCAACGAGCAGCGCAGATGAAGGAGCTCCTGCAACGAGAGGATATTCGGCGAGCACGTGTGGGATGCGTTGGGGATACGTACTGAGACACGTCCACGTGCAACGAAGACCATGTTGCAGTTGTCAGCCGCACTTATGGAGGAATGGAACGCCCTAGCAAGAGAACCGCTCAACAACACTGAGGTCCGCGTGGGAGCCTGTTGCAGAGCATGACTGGCATGCATTGAATAAAAGTGTAATATCTGTTCATCTCATTGCGTATTTCTTTCAGTTAGCTTCTGTATCACTGTGTAGCAGTGGGACATATATTTTCGGAAATTCTCATGATGTACAGTAACATTTCTTGATCTCCGACAAGGTACGAATGTTCATTACATACGATTGCTATATTCGTAATATCTTTCTGACATATGGCCTACATAAAATAAGATTATCTACTTTTAACGTGCTTAATAGTATATATTAATTAAGTACACACGCGACGGCCTGTGTTTGAATTGTGTGTGTGTGTGTGTGTGTGTGTGTGTGTGTGTGTGTGTGTGTATATGTGTGTATGTGTGTGTGGCCATTAGAGGACGTGTCTCTCGATTTAATCATGCATCAGCATCGTCTCTTAGAGACGATTTCCTATTCCACATACCCACATTTTACTCTTTTAGTGATGCTGCTCTTTGTATCACAATGTCAGATAAATCTTTGCTACTGATACGCGTATATCACTTTGACATTTCAATATGCATTGAGTCCTACACTATGAGATGCTGTAACCATTCACATCGTACCTACTGCGATAATGCAGATTATTGTTATCAGCCGTCGGCGCTGACATTGGCGTGCGAGTATATTGCTGTTAATTCAGTCTTGTGATAGGAAATCAGTGCACTGATAATGCACACGTTTGAGCAGTTGTTAAATTCTACCTCTTTCTTTTTTTTTCGAACGTATCATATAAATTATCCACGTGTTCTTTTATCTGTGCAATTTTCTGGAATTTTTTAACTCATATTTTTGACGGGCAGTGTCCGTCAGCTGGTTTATATAGGAAGTCTCGTATCTTTTTCAGGTGCAATTCCCGAGAACCAGTATTTTTGAGAAAAGGAGAGTTCAGAAGTTGATAGGAAAACGGCGGTCCAGTGACGAAGTCTCTAGTTTTAAGCCGGACCGTAAGCCTTCATTTCGAACTCGGAAGTGGTAAAATATTTTACAGAAGCTTTGTGCAAGCCCGAAAGGAGTTCTTCGGTCGGCTTTTAAAAGTACGTCCTGCGCTTCTATTCTCCAGTCCTCACACATGAAACTTTACCGCGTTTCGAGTGATCAGGCGTTACTTCATGCTGATCCCGGAGAAAGGGACAATTATTGAGAGTGGTTGCTTGAAAAGACTGTGGATGGCGAACAAGACCCGGCACTATCTTTTATGAGTGATAAAGGTTTCTTTCCCCTTTCTGGGCACGTGAAGAGCCCGACTTACCCATACTGGTCTGCCGAAAACCGCCACATTGCGAGTCAGATTGAAGTTTCCTGCGTAGTTTGTGGCAGTTAGACTATCGGTCCGATGTGCTTTGATACCATCATCTGTATAGAAATTTATGTTTAAATTTTGGAGAATTTATGCTCTCAATTAAAGGTCCTTTGAACTGGAGTGCCGGCCAAAGTGGCCGGGCGGTTCTAGGCACTACAGTCTGGAGCCGCGCGAGCGCTACGGTCGCAGGTTCGAATCCTGCCTCGGGCATGGATGTGTGTGCTGTCCTTAGGTTAGTTAGGTTTAAGTAGTTTTAAGTTCTAGGGGACTGATGACCACAGAAGTTAAGTCCCATAGTGCTCAGAGCCATTTTGAACTGGAGTGTTGGGCTTTCTGGCTGCGTGCCACATGTTCTCGTCACCACTACCTTGCATTCGTGAGGCCTCCGTCTTGTGATTTCTGTCTTTGGGCACATTCAAAAGGAAACATAAAAGAAAAAAAATATATAAAACGGTAACCAACTGAAGGAAAACTTACGCACGTGCGTTGAAAGAAAGTGTTACTGTTAGGGATAAAGTGAGTTTCAGTGTGCTATCACGAGCGGAAAAATGCATAGAGATTCAGGGCGACCGTTTTCAAAGTATGTTGTAATTTTCAAATTGCTCTAATTTTTAAAATACACTATCTGACATACAAGTAAAACACTCAGAAGGGGAGGAGGAAACGAAATGAAGCTGCACAGGTTGAGAGGGTATGTGGAATTCCAGCGGTCACAATAGCGAGTCAGATTTACAAAGAAGTTAGGCGGCATCAGCCCACTTATCAGTATGACGTTGCAGCTCCTATGGCAGGATGTAAGCACTGATTGCATTGGGAAGCCGTTGTATCTTTTCCTGAAGTAAGCTGGTCAACAACTGTTGTAAATGGATACTCCACTCGGATGGAGCTCACATCCGATATGGCGTCACACATGTTATATAGGAGACACATACGGGGATCTTGCTGTCCACGGGAGTACCTCAGCATCACATGTTCATACAAACATGCGCCACATGTGGACGAGCATTGTCATGTTGAAAAACGTCATCACGTTACTCTCATATAATAGGTGACACATGAGGACACAGGGAGTGCGGTTCTGTCGCCAGAGTTCCCTCACTCGCTGCCAGCCGTGACTAAAGTCATACCCGATACGTCCCCAAACCATGGCAGCGGGAGTAACACAGCTGTGCGGCTGGTCCCGGCGGAGGTTCGAGTCCTCCCTCAGGCATGGGTACGTGTCTTTGTCTTTAGGATAATTTAGGTTAAGTAGTGTGTAAGCTTAGGGACTGATGACCTTAGCAGTTAAGTCCCATAAGATTTCAAAAAAAAAGTAACACAGCTGTGCGTCTCCGAAACATCGGAAGAATAGTTCTCTCCAGGCCGCCGCCATACTTGTCGACGTCGGTCGTCAGTGGCAGCGCAGAACCGCGATTCATCACTGAACACAATGCGACGCCATTCACCAGCAGTCAATGTTTACCGCTCACGACTCCACACAAAACGCAGCCGTTTGCTTTGTGACGTTCACGGCAGTCTATGCACTGAACGGAAGTGCCCTAGATCGACTGCAGCCACTCTGTGACTTATGGTGCGGAACGACGCAAAATGTTCCAGGAAGTCGGTTACCTGTTCTTGGATGGCAAGCGCAGATGCGAAGTTTGTACGATCTGCTTGGTGCACATGACCCTCTGCCAGGCACTTAAGTGTGATTTGCAGAGTATCCATGTAGATGTAGATCTAGGTGACGGCGATACCCTCTTGTGGCGGTCACGCGTGGTCGACCGTAACCTTGACGACGGTTACGGTGAACTCGCGTTCTCGTGCAGTCCATCACTCACTCACTGTCGCAGCCGAACGCTCGACAGATCTGAATGCCGCACGACTTGACCTGCCGGTCAAATGAGATCCCCTCTAGACTTCGTCCGGTGCTGATGTCGCTGTCTCGCACGAGTACGCGGCATTGCCGTGTCCTCCACAGTAATCACTCAACGTGTCATGCTATTCACGTTCCTTCTGTACTGTACCAGGAGCGTTAACAGCGCTAAACCCGAACAACACTAATGCACTCTGGTCAGAAAGAATTGCAACTCTTTAATCATTTACACAGCCGCCCATGGTGGGCCCTTATATGACGCTACAGTGACATTTCTCCATGTATTAATGATTACTGAAAACCACCTGAGCTATATTTTTAAACATTTATTGTGTTATGACCGGTTTCGTTTCTCTGAACATCTTCAGGCTGCCTGTAGATTTAGAATAATTACGTCACATATATCTGAAGCGATAATTTTGATCCCGCAGAACGATCATAAGTTGTTAGTAACGTTGTTACAAGACAAGCGTTGTGTTTTAAACATGTAAAGAAGGAAAGGCAACCAGTCTGGTGGCTATCTTATGCTGTTGATCAAATCACAAGCTACCTGCTTTATGTTAGCTTCTTTTATTTACAATGGAGGAGTACATACACCAGTTGTTACTAAAAGCTGCATGATCACTATGATGATGACGACAAACGACTTATCGCACAGTAATTACATATAGTACAACATAACCCGTAATTGTGATCGTACAAAGATATCATGACTGCAGAATAAAAGCCGTTACCACATATAACTGAACGTATGAAAGAGTTCAAATTAGCCGAACGGGGTAAATAATTGCAGCTAACTTAAAACAGCTCCCTTGTAGTTTTATTAAAAGCATTCGATAACCATCAGTTCGAGTCCCTTAGCTCTTTTACATTTTTAAAAGGCATCGCATCTCTTGTAACAAGGTTACTTATAACTTACGATCGTATTGTCAGATCAAAATCATCGTTCCAGATATATTTTACCTAATTATTCTGCAACTGTACTTTATATTTGTTGACTTACTGTCAAAGCTGTCGAACGACGATGTAATATGGCGTAAGCACTGTCACCTGTTTCGATGTTGTGTAAGTCTGGAAGAATAGACACCACGCATTAGTATAATGTTCCCTTGTTATTGTACATAATTGTATTCTTAATATTTCTTCGGTTCTACTTTTCAGTTGTTTGCGTTAATTGTGCACTCTTTAATATTAGTTCTGTACTTAAGGTAACTCTTACGATCGCACAGTCAACTGTCGCACTCGACGGACACCAGATACCGTGTTTACAAGTTTACTTCTGTGGAGGGGCGGCCCTGTCTAGGCAGTTTATTGTAAGCAGCTTGCCGTATAGGCTCGCGTTAATTCCGCAAGCGGTCGGCTAAACGTTTACGATCTGTGTTCTTGGATGTTGCCTTTAACATTACATACCGCAAGCAGTCCATTCTACATCTTGACTTCATCATAACCCGGTTGGGGTTTAGCATAAGGTTATTATCAGGGCGAGTCGCCTGTTTTATTAAAATGATGTAGCCGTTGCCTAGCTTCCTGTTTTGTTTAACTACAGGCAAACTGAAGCTATCCGAGCCGTGTTCCAGCGCGATTTTGATTCTGGCGCCTGTCAGGGATACTTGATACAGTTGCTGCACGTTCGTTTCCGCAGTCGCCGTGTGGACACCGGGGGTGTGGTCATTTGTGTACTTAGCGTCGGCTGCTTGCTTTACAGGACAGCGGGGCGGCAATTGGTGGATGGAAAACACGGCGGGACAGCAACGAGCAGGAGGGACGAGCTATTGCTTGGAGATTAAATGGGAGTTCTCGACCCAAGTCGTTCCTGAGTGCGCTGAACGTTGCTTGACTGCTCATCCGTGGTCGCTGCCAAGCGGGTGCTTTCGACTATTACATGTTTAAATCTTGTGACTGTGTCTTCAGACCCGCGTGCTCTTGTTTGCACTGACGTTTATTTCCTCCGCGCTAGTCTGTTTCCCGAATGAAAGAACGGACACATTTGAAGATAGGCAAGCAATTAGTTGTTGCCTTCATTTGACTGTTTTATAGCAGTATTTCCAGCAGTCAGCTACTGAATTCGTGTTCTGCTTCAGCTGCCTTTTTACGCCATTTGTACAGAAGACTGGCAAAATTCTGTTGTCTGTTTTGTTTCTGCAATTTCAGAATGTGTGCCGTGAGCTGTGATTGCCGCTCTCATAATTTGCTTTTTTTTCCTACGTTGCAGTAAGGCGAGAGTTGGGTGATTCCTTATCCGTATTAAGCTGGCTCCTATTAGTAGTTGAACGAGCATGTGAGGTGCAAGCACCGCGGCGCCATTTCGCTTCGTCGTACGGAAGCCAATTCATTCACCAATTTGGTTAATGTGTTTCTTATTAAATTTTCTCACTGCGTGACATATATATGTGTGCCCTGTTCAGTATATCGAAGGCTTGTGTAATTTTTTTAAAGCAATTGGAAATAATACTTTCTGAGTCTTAAGCTTTACCTGGTTAGTTATGGAAATTCATAGTGAATATTAAAGACTCACTAAAGTCCATTTTCGTTAAAACGCACTTCATTTTCTTAATTCTGTATTCTCCTTTAGCTGAAACCTTTTATTTCAAATTATGATAAAGGCAGTAACAACTCAGCTCAACACACTGGTCTGGTGATTTAATTATTGTTAATTAAGAGTTTATTTGATATAATGGTTACTTTTGTATCAAATTTCCTTTAGAAAAGGAGGAGAAGAAACAAAAAGAATCTAAGAAATAAGAGTGTTGGAGTTTAACCAAAATATTTCCTTTCTGACTAACCAACATTTGCCAATCTCCTGCCCGTGCCTTTTGTAACCAGTTCTGTTTAAATGTTCAGAGAAATGAAGCCGTTCGTAACACAATAAATGTGTAAAAATGCAGCTGACGCAGTTTTCATTAATAATTAACATTAATGTCAACTGTGGGCTCAACATGATAAAGATTATTTCTCCACGCGTCAGGGGGTTCCACATTCCTTGACAGTGTTACTGGCGCGGGCTCGCTTCTGTCTCAGACACAGTGTAGCGTTCGGAAGGGCGCCAACACCAGCGACGTGTTTTAGTCAGGCCTGGACGGATGCTCGGATGGCTGGAAATCGCCCCTGAACTCCAGGACGTACCAAGTATGCGGGTGGCCCGTAAACACGATCAATCTAAATTCTCGTTGGCGGTGTAACACAGATTTTAAATTGTCAATTGATGTTCTCTGCTTAGGCTCCTTCTTCTACATTGCTAGAAATTTGAGAGAATAATTTAAAAACACGCGTAGCGCAAGCGTAGAGGACGGGCTGCTCACCTCACACGTTCCGTGGCACCCTGTGACACTAGGGGTTTACAAGTCACAATCAACTCAGAAGGTCTTCTATGTTTCACGCCATCTACGTGCTTCCTTCGTGTGCGTCAGTTCCTACCAAGGCAGTACATTATTTGCTCAAGTGTAATTACTACACAGGAATGCTGTAAAACCTGTTATACATGTCTATAAGGCTCATAATATGCAAAGTGTATGTCTGGTCGAAACTACTGAAGCTCGTTGGTGAAAAAACCTTGGGAAAATGTGGCCCTTTCAAGTAAACGGGAAGATGGGGTGAGCGAGAAGAGAAAATCTTCTCCTGTAGGCCGACTGAGCTGTACCTGACTGTCGGCCGGAGTGGCCGAGCGGTTCTAGGCGCTATAGTCTGGAACCGCGCGACCGCTACGGTCGCAGGTTCGAATCCTGCCTCGGGCATGGATGTGTGTGATGTCCTTAGGTTAGTTAGGTTTAAGTAGTTCTAAGTTCTAGCGGACTGATTGTTGTGTTGGCAGAAGAGCCAACACCGTGTTACTAGTGGACGCCGAAACGCACGCGTTTTAGCTCACGCAGGCTGGCGTGAGGAGGGAAGAACTATACTGATGTAGGTCTGGAACATGACAAGAAACGAGAATTCAGAAAGCGGGCGAAATTAGTTTGACACTTAACTTTAATCTATTAATGATGAACGTCGCTCTTGACGGTACATGATTCACAATATTATCTGTTCCGAAGACATTTTTGAAGATATGACGTATAGTAACTGAATATGGCGCATTGCTAGGTCGTAGCAAATGACGTAGCTGAAGGCTATGCTAAACTGTCGTCTCTGCAAATGAGAGCGTATGTAGACAGTGAACCATCGCTAGCAAAGTCGGCTGCACAAATGGGGCGAGTGCTAGGGAGTCTCTCTAGACTAGACCTGCCGTATGGCGGCGCTCGGTCTGCAATCACTGATAGTGGCGACACGCGGGTCCGACGTATACCAACGGACCGCGGCCGATTTAAAGGCTACCACCTATCAAGTGTGGTGTCTCGCGGTGACACCACACTTATGACCTCAGAAGTTAAGTCCCATAGTGCTCAGAGCCATTTTTTTGCACCTGACTCCGGGGCAAGGAGGGCTGGAGTGTACGGTGCACGTGCAAAACGGCAGCTGCGGGTGAGAGCCGCGGGATTTCCTGCGACACGATAAGACTTTGCGGAGAGATTAACTGCGGCCGATTACCTGCGTCTCGCCTCGCCTCCGTTACGCAACGGTGAGGAGCTGCGCGTCGCTGTCTGGCAGGTGAGCCGCGGCCGCCAGGGCTTCGCGGTGACAGCGTGCAAAGTCCCGCAGAAACGTCCCCAACCACACACACTCCGGAAGGAGGATCTCCGAAGTTTGGCGGAAGGACGTAGAAACCATTAGCTGCCGGACACCCTGTCTGCTTGCGGTGTCGATATGTAGCGCCTCCTGAGTCGTTTGCACACTCACTAAGGAACGAATCAATTTTTCATTCAGCCATACGAATAATCGAAAGTCGTGTGCCTACGGCTATGCAGAAACGCACTCAATATGGGAACTCACTGAATAAATCGCGACAGTCATGATGATGATGATGCTGATGACTGTGGTGGCAAATTTTGACGATGATGACATGATGATCATGGTCACGATAAGGAAGTTGATAGGTCAGGAAATGTTTAAGCGATCGCTCTGTGGACGAGTCTGTGATAGAAGTGGCTACAAACAAGTCCCTGTTAAAACCAACGGTGCCGGCCGCGGTGGTCGTGCGGTTCTAGCGCTGCAGTTCGGAACCGCGGGACTGCTACGGTCGCAGGTTCGAATCCTGCCTCGGGCATGGATGTGTGTGATGTCCTTAGGTTAGTTAGGTTTAAGTAGTTCTAAGTTCTAGGGTACTGATGACCACAGATGTTAAGTCCCATAGTGCTCAGAGCCATTTTTTGAAAACCAACGGTGGTTTCCAAAACAACGATCATGCAAAACTCATTTCAAGCGAATCATGGTTCAAATGACTCTAAGCACTATGGGACTTAACATCTGAGGTCATCAGTCCCCTAGGCTTAGAATTACTTAAACTTAACTAACCTAAGGACATCACACACATCCATGCCCGAGGCAGGATTCGAACCTGCGACCGTAGCAGCAGCGCGGTTCCGGACTAAAGAGCCTAGAACCGCTCGGCCACAGCGGCCAGCCTCAAGTGAATCATGTCTGACAACAGCGGTGCCCTCAGCAGAAGGAACGCAGTTGATTCTTTTTCTGTACTTTCTGAACGCTTTTGATTCAGTTCCACACAGGCCCCTTGCAAAGAGAATTCGTTCCTACGGGATATGCAACCAGGTTTGTGACTGAATGGGAAGTGCCCCGACAGCCAGATAGCAGCCGTTATCCTGGATTGCAAGTCATCCACATCAACTGACATAATTTATGAGCTGCTGCAAGAGAGTGTGATTGGACCGTTTTTGTTCATTTTGTATGTTGATAGATTAGCGGGAAGTGTTAATTGCAATCTCAGACTTTTCGCAGGTGATACAGTTTATATGAGAAAGTAAAGAGTACACTCTTCAACACATTTCAGGTGATTTGCAGAGTTCAGATGTAAATGTAGACGTCTATTGTCATGTCCACTCTGCGGCATCTTTCTTCCTGTAGATCTGGAAAGAGCAGTTGTTGAGCCCACTGTCTGAACAATGAACCGCTTCCATTAGTCTGTACCTTTTTAACGAAGAAATATGCTACGTATGAACAGGCGCGGCGCCAGTGTTCTGCTGGTAGTCGTGCTTCCTTCCCTCTCGAATAACAATTATTTGTAACAAACTCCTGTTGTACGAAACAGCCAAAAACCCCCAACTGCGTTCCAATGTTACATGGCCGAATGAGTCTATCGCAGCCTTATTTCGACGCTTAACGCCATTGGGACCAATAGCTAGAGACGTATACTAATATTGCACGAAATCTTCCAGTCAATCTTGAAAAAAATAACAAATGTTTAGTGGTTACTGGTACATATGTACTAAGAAATACTCAGTGAGAGAGACGTTCAAACCTGCTTGGAGAACGCGGATTCGGTTTTTCAACACAAGGCAGCAACGACATGAGAGAATACTTGAAAGGTACGAGATAAAAGTACCACTGTCTGATGTGTATGATTTCGTGACAAGGGTGTTTCAAGAAAGATGGCTCCGACTTCAGAGCACTTTATCTTGTACACTGCCAACGACCTTGCCGCAATGGTAACACCCGTTCCCGTCGGATCACCACTGTTAAGCGCTATTGGGCTTGGCTAGCATTTGGACAGGTGACCATCTAGGTCTACAGAGAGCTTTTGGCAAGCGGGCTGCACTCAACCCATGTGAAGCCAACTGAGGAGCTGCTTGATAGAGAAGTAGGGGCTCCGCTTACGAAAGCTGACAACGGCCGGAACAGCGGTGTGCTAACCACATACCCCTCCATATCCGCACCCAGTGACGCCTATGTCGCCGAGGATGATACGGTAGTCGGACGGTACCGTTTGGTCTCCGGGCTTGTTTTGACGGAGCAATATCTTCTGCATGAACGAAGATAGGAACTTAGGTTACACTTTTTCAAAAAAGTCATCCCATTTAACAGGATTATATCTTTTAATACCCGCACATACAACCTTAGAGTACTTTTTACAACTATGTTTAGAGAAGAAGTTCTTATTTACCTTCCACAAATGTTCAGTATGCCCCCTAGCGGACGCACGATAAGCATCCAGACGGTAGCCAAACCCGTCCCATAGTTTTGAGAACATGTCTCGCGTTACTGCGTTCCCCACTACAGTTACACGGCGCCGCACTTCACCCAGAGACGATGAAAGAGGAGGCACATACACGCAGCCTTTCACAAAAACCCACAAAAAATTAGAAATAAGTCACACACCACGAGAGCATGCGGCCGTCTAGGCCAGCGGCGGGTGATGTGCGAGCACCAATGCATCGCTGAACCCCTACTCACGACGAAAATGACGTCGCACATTTGTAACTGAACTGATCTTCTTGAAATGGAAAAGGCAAGACGCCTTCCGTTCAGTTGACAACTGGAAACCGACTCTCCGCGCACGAAGTCAAACCCAATTAACACCAAAATAAAACATGTTGAATATTGTCTACTGCAGTTAGTAATTAACGTCTATAAAAGAACAAAAAAACTATAAATATCCATCTGTATTCCAACAATATTTAGTGGAATTAAAATGATTGAGTTACTAGGTACTAGCTGCTAATACTACGTACAGAAAGCCCGTTAAAACCCATATTGTCGGGAAAACATTTAAGCGTATACTGAAAGGATAAGCTAACGAGAAATGGTCTCGTGTATATGTCGCAGTACACAATAAACTCAAATTCGAAGAGGTAGAAACTGAAGCTGCCTGTGAGATTGGTTGGCTCAGTATCAGGGGTGAGCGTAAGTTATAACTGCATCCCCTAACTGCATCCTTCTATCGACCACCAGACTCACCCACTTCCCAGACGTAAACGAAAACTTCTCTGAAGGAAATCTCAGTTCACCAGTACGTAAGCTCCCCAACAGTACTGAAATCATCGCTGTAGATTTTAATCATCTAACAATCAAATGTGACAGTTACAGATTTGTTAGTAGCGGACGTGGCAAGAGAGCCTGCGAAACATAACTAAATACTTTCTCTGAAGACTATCTAAAACAGATAGTTCCGAACTCCAGTCATGTTACAGAATATTAGATTTAATGGAAACAGACAGGCCTGTCCTCTCTAAGAACGCCCACTTCAAAGCTGGTAACGTGAACGTGAGTCTGTTGTGGCAACAAAGAGTAACAAAGCACAAAAACCAACAAAAACAAATAGAAAGATTTATATTTTCAGAAAATTAGATAGTGAGACATTAGTGTCACATCTCAATGACGAACTTGAAACATTTCGCTCTGGAGAGAACCATTTAGAAGAATTACGGGCAATTTAAAAGAATAGTTGATCATATATATATATATATATATATATATATATATATATATATATATATATATATATACATGGTGTTACAAAAAGGTACGGCCAAACTTTCAGGAAACATTCCTGACACACAAATAAAGAAAAGATGTTACGTGGACACGTGTCCGGAAACGCTTAATTTCCATGTTAGAGCTCATTTTAGTTTCGTCAGTATGTACTATACTTCCTCGATTCACCGCCAATTGGCCCAATTGAAGGAAGGTAATGTTGACTTCGGTGCTTGTGTTGACATGCGACTCATTGCTCTACAGTACTAGCATCAAGCACATCAGTACGTAGCATCAACAGGTTAGCGTTCATCACGAACGAGGTTTTGCAGTCAGTGCAATGTTTACAAATGCGGAGTTGGCAGATGCCCATTTGATGTATGGATTAGCACGGGGCAATAGCCGTGGCGCGGTATGTTTGTATCGAGACAGATTTCCAGAACGAAGGTGTCCCGACAGGAAGACGTTCGAAACAATTGACCGGCGTCTTAGGGAGCACGGAACATTCCAGCCTATGACTAGCGACTGGGGAAGACCTAGAACGACGAGGACACCTGCAATGGGCGAGGCAATTCTTCGTGCAGCTGACGATAACACTAATGTCAGCGTCAGAGAAGTTGCTGCTGTACAAGGTAACGTTGACCACGTCACTGTATGGAGAGTGGTACTGGAGAACCAGTTGTTTCCGTACCATGTACAGCGTGTGCAGGCCCTATCAGCAGCTGATTGACCTCCACGGGTACACTTCTGCGAATGGTTCATCCAACAATGTGTCAATCCTCATTTCAGTGCAAATGTTCTCTTTACGGATGAGGCTTCATTCCAACGTTATCAAATTGTAAATTTTCACAATCAACATGTGTGCGCCGACGAGAATCCGCACGCAATTGTGCAATCACGTCATCGACACAGATTTTCTGTGAACGTTTGAGCAGGCATTGTTGGTGATGTCTTGATTGGGCCCCCTGTTCTTCCACGTACGCTCAGTAGAGCACGTTATCATGATTTCATACGGGATACTCTACCTGTGCTGCTAGAACATGTGCCTTTACAAGTACGACACAACATGTGGTTCATGCACGATGGAGCTCCTGCACATTTCAGTCGAAGTGTTCGAACGCTTCTCAACAACAGATTCGGTGACCGATGGATTGGTAGAGGCGGACCAATTCCATGGCCTCCACGCTCTCCTGACCTCAACCCTCTTGACTTTCACTTATGGGGGCATTTGAAAGCTCTTGTCTACGCAACCCCGGTACCGAATGTAGAGACTCTTCGTGCTCGTATTGTGGACGGCTGTGATACAATACGCCATTTTCCAGGGCTGCATCAGCGCATCAGGGATTCCATGCGACGGAGGGTGGATGCATGTATCCTCGCTAACGGAGAACATTTTGAACATTTCCTGTAACAAACTGTTTGAAGTCACGCTGGTACGTTCTGTTGCTGTGTGTTTCCATTCCATGATTAATGTGATTTGAAGAGAAGTAATAAAATGAGCTCTAACATGGAAAGTAAGCGTTTCCGGACACATGTGTACATAACATATTTTCTTTCTTTGTGTGTGAGTAATGTTTCCTGAAAGTTTGGCCGTACCTTTTTCTAACACCCTATATATATATATATATATATATATATATATATATATATATATGAGTTTGACTGACCTGTGGGAGAGTGTCACGGAAGTGCTGAAAGAATTGAAGCAGCAGACACTTGAAGATCGACAGGAACTATCCTTGAAAGTGTTCTTGGAAAGTCTCTACAACTGGCTTTAAATTATTACTCTAGGGATATACCACAACCCCCTAAGTATCGCTCTCGCTCACATAGGAATCGTGAAGATAAGATTAGACTAATTACTGCAACCACAGAGACTCGAACAATCATTCTTCCCACGCTCCGTACGTGAGTGGAGAAGAAAACGTGAGATTGCCATAATAAGTGGTACAAAGGTAAATACCCTCTGTTATGCACTTCACAGTGGTTTGCTGAGTATAGATGCAGTCGTAGAATTAATTAATATTGCTGTATTTTTTATTTAATGCAAGTAATGTCAGATTTTAAGAATAGTCATTAAAATATCCATAAATGCGCACATTTTCACAGAAATTAATAATACAGATAATAGATTAAAACTGTATAGGATATTATGAAACTATCAGAATTAAACAGAATGGCAATCTTGTGACCGAAAATTCACGAGTTGTGAGTGTTTTTAACATCACTTTTTAAATGTAGCAACAAAAATAGTATTAAACAGTTCGGTTGAAGAAACGAGATAGCACATTAAAAATATCGTTTCACAAAACTTTAAGCAACTAGAAGTAACTTCAATATCCTTTACTGAAGTTAGTCGAATTATAAAAGTTCTGAAAAAAATGGCTCTAAGCGCTAAGGGAGTTAACATCTGAGGTCAACAGTCCCCTAGACTTAGAACTACTTAAACCTAACTAACCTAAGGACAGCCGGCCAGTGTGGCCAAGCGGTTCTAGGCGCTTCGTCTGGAACCGTGCGACCGCTACGGTCGCAGGTTCGAATCCTGCGTCGGGCATGGATGTGTGTGATGTCCTTAGGTTAGTTAGGTTTAAGTAGTTCTAAGTTCTAGGCGACTGATGACCTCAGATGTTAAGTCCCATAGTGCTCAGAGCCATTTGAACCATTTTGAACCTAAGGGCTTCACACACATCCGTGCCCGAGGCAGGATTCGAATCTGCGACCGTAGCAGCAGAGCGGTTCCGGATTGAAGCGCCTAGAACCTCTCGGCCACAGCGGCCGGCATAAAAGTTCTGACGAAATTTAAGACAGAATTTTGAACAGTTGTTCTAACATAATAAGTAACGTTGTTAATGACAAACTTTTACACCACTGGCACAGAGAATCTTTCCAGACAGTTCAAAATACGCCATTGTTAAACCTCTTCATAAAAAAAGGTGCCAAGAAAGAGTTAAATAGTTTTCGTCCAATTTCCTTACCGATGTCTGTTTCCACTTAACTTCCATTGAGCAGAACTGGTGCTTTGTGCAAACGGTATTAGTGTTGTGATAAATTCCATGAGAGGAAAGGAACAGAACTATTGTGATTCTCTGAAAATGAACTCTCCCCTAATTTTGAGAAAACAAAATGGAAAAAAAGTCGGTAAACCTGGTACAGTGCTTCAAATATATAGGGCCTGATTTGTAAAAAGAAAGGTTACGGCACTGTGACCCTCTGGGCAGGTGTTTCCGAAATTTAGACTTCTTAAAACCTTATTTTAAGACTTTTCTGTGCGTTTTAGAAGTGCGAATACAACATTTGTACTCGTAAAGAATGAAGTTCCATCGTACCAACACATTTAAAATCTGCGGTTCTGATTTTTGTTTTTCGTCAGATGTACAGGTACGGCGTACCGGAGCGTACCGTCACAACTCAGTGAAAACTTCAGCTGGAAGAAACGTATTACTGTTCTGCTCAAACAGTCAGGTTCAGCTGCTATTGTTCCTCGTATTTTTGCTAGTCATAGAAACAAAGGAATCAACACCCTAAAATACTTGGCATATTTAACCGGTCAGTAACGTCTTACGATGAGCACCCGTGGTCTGTCCCTCTGTAGTTGGGGAGAGCCAGGCTGGCGTTCCGTACAGCATCACATCTAATACAGGTTCAAATGGCTCTGAGCACTATGGGACTTAACATCTATGGTCATCAGTCCCCTAGTTCTTAGAACTACTTAAACTTAACTAACCTAAGGACATCACACAACACCCAGTCATCACGAGGCAGAGAAAATCCTTGACCCCGCCGGGAATCGAACACATCCAAGACAGACTGATCTGAATTCTAAGCAGTGTGGAAGGAAAACGACTGCCTGGAGAGCTGCACTCTTTGAGGTATTAGCAAAGCAGTATCAGTCTGTTGTAGATATTTTAGGCGACACTATTGGAGATTGGAGGTAGAAAACGCCAATGGCAGTGCACAAGATAACTCCAGTTGCATAATTTCTTTAAGAATGATTCTTTTAGCTGATGTAGCTCAAGTAATATGGGAAGTTATTTTAGTTTATTCTTTGAATATCATTTTTGTAACATTTTCATTTGAACACGTATACTAATTATAATCATGTAATAAAGAATTATCTCTGCCCCGGTAGTTGAGTGGTCAGCGTGACAGAATGTCAATCGTAAGGGCCCGGGTTCGATTCCCGGTTGGGTCGGAGATTTTCTCCTCTCATGGACTGGGTGTTGTGTTGTCCTAATCATCATCATTCCATCCTCATCGACGCGCAAGTCACCGAAGTGGTGTCAAATCGAAGGACTTGCACCCGGCGAACGGTCTACCCTACGGGAGGCCCTAGTCACACGACATTTACATTTATTTTATAAAAAATAATTAAATAAATCAAATTTTAAAAATAATAAAAGGAAAATTGTGGAAGCTTACATCCCTTTGCCTTGGGAGAATTTTTGAGAATAATTTCAGGAAACTCCTGAAGAGCGATAGTCTTTTTTTTTATGGTAGCGCATAAGTGTGCAGTGCCAGGTCGGGGATAGATTTGATTGTCATTTCTTTCTTTAGAGGAAACAGGTTCAGGGTACTCTCTTCCCCTTGAGGTGGGAAACTGTCCCTAAAAGGCGAATAAACTAGCAACGATCAACGTCATGAGAATGCAAAAGGCAATGGAAACCACTACCTTACAGACACATAATGTCTATCCACAGGACATGTAGCCTGTCATTGAAAAAGTGTCATAATGGTCTCTCCGATGCCGAAAGATTGTGGAATAGTGCCCCATTCGGATCTCTGGGAGGGGACTGCCAAGGAGGAGGTGATCATGAGAATAAGACTGAATAACCTACGAAATCGTAATGTTCATCGAGTCGGGGCGTGGAATGTCAGAAGCTTGAAAATCTGAAAAGGGAAATCCTAAGGCTCAATCTAGATGTAGCAAGGGTCAGTGAAGTGAAATGGAAAGAAGAAAGGTTTTCCGGTCCGACGAATATAGGGTAATATCAACAGCAGCAGAAAATCGTATAAAGGGGTAGGATTCATTATGAATAAGTAGGTAGGGCAAGCAGTGAGCAACTGTAAACAGTTCACTGATAGGTTTGTTTTCATCAGAATCGACAGCAAAACAATACCGACAACAACAGTTCAGGTATAAATGCAAGCACCAGAGGAAGAGAGAGAGAAAGTATATGACAATAGTGAACGGGCGGTTCAGTATGTAAAGGAAGATGAGAATCTAATAGTCATGGGGGATTGGAATGCGGTTTGCAGGAAAAGGAATTGAAGAAAGAGTTGTGAGAAAATATGTGCTTAGTAGTAGGAATGAGAGAGGAGAAGACTAAATGAGTTCTGCAATAAATTTCTGCTAGTAATAGCGAATATTCTGTTCAAGGAGAAGGTGTACTTGGAAAAGGCCAAGAGGCACGGGAATATTTCAGTTGGATTACATCATGATCAGGCAGAGATTCCGAAATCAGAATCTGGATAAGGCGTACCCAGAAGCAGATTTAGGCTTAAATCATAATTTAGTAATGATGAGAGTAGTCTGAAATTTAAGAGACTAGTCAGACAGAATCAATGCGCAAAGAACTGGGATGCTAATGTACTAAGGAATGAACAGATACGCTTGAAATACTCTGAAGTAAGAGCAGTCAAGCAATTGGAAAGAAAAGCATAGATACAAGGAAGGTAACTGCGCAGGATCCAGGGGTAATAGAAGAAATACTTCAGTTGATCGATGAAATAAGGAAGTGCTTAAATGTTCAAGGAAATTCAGGAATACAGAAATACAAGTCACTTAACAACGAAATAATTAGGATGTGCAGGAATTTCAAGACGAAACGGCTGCATGAAAAATGTGGAGAAATCGAGAAAGAAATGGCTGTCGGAAGGACTGGCTCAATATACAGAAAACTCAAAATAACCTTTGGAAACGCACTGTTAAATGCAGAGGAGAGAGAGGATGAGTGGAAACAACACAGTGTAAATCTCTATGAGGGAGAGAACTTGTCTGACGACGTGATGGAAGAAGAAACAGGAGGCGACAGGGAAACAATAGGAGATCCACTATCAGTATCAGAATCTAAAAGGGCTTTGAACGACTGAAGATCAGATAAGGCAGAAGGGATAGATAACATTCCATGGAAGTTTCTATAATTGTAGAAATTATAATCACTGGGGGAAGTAGCAACAAACCGACTATTCACGTTGATGCGGGATGTGTGAAACTGGTTATATGCCAACAGACTTTCGGACCTCAAAATTTCGAAGACAGCAACAACCGACAAGTGTGAGAATTATCGCACAAGTAGCTTAATAGCTCATGCACCCAAATAGCTGACAAGAATAGCACACGGAAGAATGGAAAAAAAACTAAGGATTTGCTAGATTACGATCGGTTTGGCTTCAGGAAAGGTAAATGCACCAGAGAGGCAGTCCGACGCTGCGGTTGATAATGGAAGCGAGACTAAAGAAAAATCAAGACATGTTCACAGAATTTGTCGACCTGGAAACAGCGTTCGACAATGTCAAATGGTGCAAGGTGTTCGAAATTCTGAGAAAAATAGGGGTAAGCTGTAGGGAAAGGCGAATAATATACAATATGTTTAAGAAACAAGAGTGAACAATTCAAGTAAGACTGGAAGACCAAGAACGAAGAGCTAGGAAATGGGTGTAAGACAGGGATGTAGTCTTTCGCCCCTAGTGTTCAATTTATATGTCAAAGAAGCAGTTGTGGAAATAAAAGACAAGCTCATAAGTGGCATTAAGATTGAAGGTGAAAGGTTATGAATAATAAGATTCGCTGATGAGATTACTATCCTTAGTGGAGATGAAGAAGAATTACAGGATCTGTTGAATGGAATGAATTGTTTAATAAGTACAGAATATGAGTTGAGAGCAAAACGAAGAAAGACGAAAGTAATGAGAAGTAGGAGAAAAGAGAACAGCGAGAAATTTAACGCCAGATCTGGAGATCACTAAGTAGATGAAGTTTAGGAATTCGAACATCTAGGCAGAAAATAACCAGTGATGGACGAGATAGGGAGGACATATAAAGCAGACCAGCACTGGTGAAAGGGGCGTTCCTGGCCACGATAAGTCTGCTCGTGTCAAACATAGGCCTTAATTTGAGGAATAAATTTCTGAGAATATATGGCAAAGAAACATGGACTGTTGCAAAACCTGAAAGGAAGAGAATCGAAGCATTTGAGATGTGGTGCTGCAGAACAATGTTGAAAAGTAGGTGGGCTAATAAGGTAAGGAATGAGCAGGTTCTCCCCAGAATCGGGGAGGAAAGGGATGTGTGGAAAGCACTGGCAAGGAGAAGATACAGGATGACAGGATTTATTTTAAGACATCACAGAATAACTTGCTACGCTGAGATGAAGAGGCAGGACAGGAATTCGTGGCGGGCCGCATCAAACCAGTCAGAAGACTGATGACTAAAAAGAGTCTTGTTTGCACGAAATAGAGCAGTAAGAATAATATGTGGTGTTCACCTGCAGTCATCTTATAGGTATCTCATCAAGAAGTCAGGTATTTTAACTGCACCAGCACAATACATAAGTTCGCTAATGAAATTCGTCATAAGTAATGCTTCACAACCTGAAAAAATTTGTGATCTCCGTAACTACAAAACTAGAGGTTCAGTTTGCATCAAGAAATAATTTTAATCATGTCCCCAATAACAAAATTTTTGATACACAGCAAGGCAAGATTTTTATCTAACCTTAAATCATTTATTCTGGGCCACTGTTTTAAGTGCAGCTGGATGAGTAGGGCTGAAAAATAGTACGTTAATTAATGTTAAAACTGGTAATGTACACATATCCTGTAACCCGGATTGCCGGCCGCGGTGGTCTCGTGGTTCTAGGCGCGCAGTCCGGAACCGTGCGACTGCTACGGTCGCAGGTTCGAATCCTGCCTAGGGCATGGCTGTGTGTGATGTCCTTAAGTTAGTTAGGTTTACGTAGTTCTAAGTTCTAGGGGACTGATGACCACAGCAGTTGAGTCCCATAGTGCTCAGAGCCATTTGTAACCCGGATTCATTCCAGAAATTGTGCAAATGACCCATGGAAAATGTAGCTAACTAATTGGTGGTTCTTCACCTTGTTATGCATGGTTCAGATTCTTACAAAGCTTAGTAGGTAGTCAGGTTCTCCTAAAAAAATACAGTGTTATTAGTTCCTGTCATAAATTGTATAAATGTTTAAAATAATGTAACAAGATCTCCTAGTTTGAATCTGCCTCTCAGGGTTTCCACCAATGGGAGAGTTGTTGTTGGTCATGTGTGAGGCTAGTCTTACTATTTCTTTGAGTCTTGCTTAAGAGAAAGAGAAAGTGGACATGTTTACAACCTTGAAAATTAATGTGTAATTTTTATTAATGAAAATATTTTTTAAAAAAAATTAAGTGTAGAGCTGACTCGATACATGAAAATGCGGCCTACATACAGGAGTAAGGCTCAATCCACGGCAGTGTCAGCCGCAGCTGCGAGACACAACAAAACTTAGAACAGGAGCCGACCACCTGGTGCTCTCAGGGCGCTCTGCAGACAGAAATTAGGATAGGAGGCAGTACATACAACCCAAGAAACTTCTACTGAAAAGTTCGCGGTAAGGACAATTTCACTGATCAACGGAATGTGAGCTGATTTTAAACCTCCCGGCAGATTGAAACAAACAGTCCAGTTTACGTTTTACTGTGCAACGTATTCACTGCATCAGAAGGTGAAGCTGTCCTTGACACTATATGGTCCAATTATATAAATATGACCACCCCCTATGATCGACATCAACGTGCAATAACCACTTACAGACGGTAGATAGCAGCACTAACAGTGTCTCGGGGGGAGGGGGGGGGGATGCAGAAAATAGTGAAGTCATTGTAATGCGGAAACGGAGCGATTTATGTGACGACCAAAAGGGCATGATCATTCGTTTTCGGGCCAAGAGTGGAATAGTTTCCCGACCGTCTAAGTCTGTAAACTGTTCGCGTGCCGCCGTGGTTAAAGTATACCGTGCATGGCAAAATGGTGCTATCCAAAACCGGCGCGCAAACGACTATGATGCACCAAGGGCGACAAAGGTCAGGGGTGATCGACAGCTTCGGAGATGTGTGCGAGAGAGTAGACGCGCAACTGTTGAGCAACTGACCGCCCAGATGAAACAAGGGCCTACCAGCTGCGTCTCCCCTCAACAACCGTTCAGGGAACGTTGCTGCTGATGGGCCTCCGCAGCAGGTGCCTGCTTCATGCACCCATACCGACTGCTGTTCACCGGCAACGAAGGCTGGAATTTGCACTCCAGTACTGCAGCTGCACATCCAATGAGTGGTGACAGGTGGCCGTTTCAGATGAATCACATTTCATGCTCTATAGGACAAATTCCCTTTGGCGTGTACGGCGTGAAAGCAAACACTCTGCAACAGCAGTCGGAAGGGTCAAGCGTTGTGGCCTGGGGAATGTTTTCGTGGCGTTCCCTGGATGATACCGTCATGCTGGGAGGCACAATGGATGAACACATATCCTTGGGGACCATGTCTACCCCTGTATGCAGTTTGTTTTCCAACAGCAGAAAGACAGTGCAGTGTGTCTCAGAGCTTGCGGTGTATGTGCGTGGTTCTAAGAGCACCAGGATGAGTTTGCCATAATTCCTTGGCCACCAAATTCCCCGGATTAAAACGCAATCGAGGATATGTGTGGCAACCTCGATCGAGCTGCTCACGCCATGGATCCTCAGCCTAGAAACCTGGCGCATCTGGCAACAGGACTGGAGTCGGCGTGGTTCCACATTCCTGTTGGTACCTTCCAGAACCTCAATGACTCTTGTCTTACACGTTTCGCAGCGGTCCTTCTTACAAATGGTCGTTATTGAGGCTTTCAACAGGTGGTCTCATTAATGTCACTATACAGTGTATTTGTGTGAGACGAGTCTGAGAAACACAATTTTAAAAACCCGTTAAATTTATTAGCTTTCAAAATATGTTCCGGTGTATATGAACCCGGGACTGGGCGACACGCCACGTGTTTCCCAGGGTCTGGAGACCTGAGGATTCGCCTGGCGTGCGCGCTGCTCCTGAGGAACGGCGGCCTCCGTGCCAAGGCAACAGGTGCCCCGCACGGCACAATGCGTTGACCGGCCACGTCCGCGGCGCTGGCAGTGTGCATATGGACACGTGTGCCGACCGGGCAGGCCGCGGCGGAGTGCGTGTCGCATGGAAACTCGGCCATTATGCTAACGGCTGTTTGTGTTCCGAGATTCCCAGGCCACGGCAGTCTGCTGCCGTCCACAGTCGCGCAATCACCGCTGTCGTGGCGGTAACGGGTCAGTGAGTTCTGCGAAGTGCCAGGTAACACATTTCGCTTACTTCGACTTTGGACGGAGAAAACACGGCAATAGCACTCTGAGCAGGTGGCTGTCAAGAGATCCAAAAACTATCACAGTGCACAACTTTTCACTTTATGTTAATATACGAGGGGCGTTCAACAAGTATTGCAACACTTTGTAGCCTCCCAACAGAAAAAATATGCATAACAATCACGTTCAGTGTAACCTCCGCACAGATAAATCCCGCAACCTACCAATAATAAAATGTGATTAATCTCTCAATAAAATTGTGGCTCACATACAACCTTTCAATAATTAACTGACTGTGAATCTAAACTGGTAAATTAGGACTTCAGTAGTGCTGCGTCATGGCCCTGAAAGATCATACTGAATAAATTGAAAATTCTTACCTCCATGAAGTCGCTAAATAACGCTTATATATGTGCTCCTACAAGAAATTTTTCTGGTACAGCCCAGTGCAACGCTAGCCGCCAGATTTTTCTTTACGATAATCGGGATGACCATGGATTGCAGAAATTAGCAAATTCTTTAAATTCAGATGAATGATTGTCAAAAAGTTAATCTCATAAAAAAGATTATTATTAAAAGATTTTTTTGAAAAATTTACATGCGACTTGATATAACAGTAGTACAAATTTAGCTGTAACAAACTACATATGCGCGCGGCTGCATTTACCTTATACTACATCACCCAGGCACCGCCATCGCTTCCCACGACCGGTCCCGCCAAATCCATACACCAGACTGCTCGCTACTAGTTACTCCTACTGACACTGCTCTCTGGTCTGCCATTCTCTTATAGCTTACATATCGCAGGCAGCGCGTGAGCAATCCATCGAAATTACATCTGCTCGAGTGCGCTAGCAATAAATTCCTCAGTCATGGACCTCTTACAACTTTTTTTCTGAAAGCAGGTTCGTTTATTCAGGATGCCAATACACCATATTATTCACCACTCTTTTGGTTACAATACACTATTTTTCAACATCACCTACGTTCATTACGACGGCCTTACGCCACCTCATTGGGGAGGCCTGTACGTCCGCGTGGTGCCACGCTAGTGGACGCCGTCGGAGTAAACGTTCTGCAGCACCAATAACCTCCCCATCATATATGTACTCCTTCCCGCGGAGTGCATCCTTCGTTGGACGAAACAGATGGAGGTGGTAAGGTGCGAGATCCGGGCTGTAGAGTGGATGAGGAAGAACAGTCCAATGAACTTTTGTGAGCTCCTCTCGGTGTGAGGCCTTGCGTTTCCAAGGAGAAGGAGAAGTTCGTTTGCATTTTTGTGCTAACGAACACGCTGAAGTCTTTTCTTCAGTTTTCTGAGAGTAGCACAAAACATGTCAGAGTTGATCGTTGCACAATGAGGTAGGGAATCAGACAAAACTACCCTCTGCTAGTCACTTAAATGTGATTTGCAGAGAATCCATGTAGATGTAGATGTACCCCTTCAGAGTCCCAGAAGACCGTCACCATGAGTTTGGGGGTTGGGTTGTTTGGGGGAGGAGACCAAACAGCGAGGTCATAGGTCTCATCGGATTAGGGAAGGACGAGGAAGGAAGTCGGCCGTGCCCTTTCAAAGGAACCATCCTGGCATTTGCGTGGAGCGATTTAGGGAAATCACGGAAAACCTAAATCAGGATGGTTGGACGCGGGATTGAACCGTCGACCTCCCGACCCTCACTTTACCGGCTCAGTGTGCGGCTTTGAACCTTTTGTTCGGAGGAGAGGTGGTGTGGCGCCACTGCATGGGCTGCCATTTTGTTCCCGGTTCAAAGCGATTCTTCGCCTGTGACGATGTTTGACAAAAAAAATCACGACCAGCCTCGTAACTCGCAAGCAATTCCGCACACATGGCCATTCATTGCTCTTTACGATCTTCTGTACGATGGTTTGGAACCCAGTGAGAACACATCTTTGAGTACCGCAACTGGTGGACGGGTGTGTCAGTACTGATACTTCCAGTGGAGCAGCGAGGTGTCTGATTGTGATCCGTCGATCACCATAAAAGGGAGTGTCCGCACATTCCGATACTACAGGAGTCGCAGCTGTGTGTGGCCGGCCGGCACGCGAGAGATAGATGGGTTTGCACGACCTGGTTATGGTGATGACAGACACCTTGCCCAAATGGCCCAACGACCCATCGTTCTTTTGGTGACTTCCAGATCTCCGTAGATATTCTACAAGTGCCTATGAACACCTGCGATGCTCTGGTTTGCTGGCAAAAGAAACTCAGTGATAGCTCTCTGCATGGAACCTAACTTCATTACAGACAACATTCTGAAAGCTATGTATAGTGCATCCGCCTATCGGGACTTCGCGATACTATAGGGGCTGAAGCAGGAATATTCCACTATGTTCTACAACAAATTCCACATCTTTTGAATCGTAAGTGGCCGTATTTGAACACATCGCTGAAAAACTATATAGTGTTACTAGAACACCCCAACCAACACGCACGGTATCTGATAGTCTAAAATAAAGTTCACGAAATATTTTGAGTGGCAGCCAACAGTATCTTCAGTCAATTAATGGTATGCATTCAAGAGATCTACCGAGTCATTCTTTCCAGTTTCTGCACAAGTTTTCGACGAACGACCTAGCCGTCTTCTTCAGGTGGTGCGAGTTGTGGGTACCCGCTGCCTGATCTCCTGCCAGACTGTGAAATATGGTCGGTCTCGCGCCGCTGTTTATAACCGACTTCGATTTTCCGACGCCCACTGCGCCGTTTTACGCTGTTTTCTTCTTCAGAGCTCGCACACTGGTATTCCGTGAAACGAACATTCTCTCGCCATTTCCCAGCTATGGTGGAAACGATGGCCGGCGAGATCTCAATAAATTGAGTGTCGGACCCAAAGCCTTGTTTAAACTAAACCTTCCGTCCTTGTTTATTATGGTTTCTGGCATCTTTATCTTCATAGGCTCCTTAATGTTGCTGTCACAGTAACTTGGAGCCTGCACCACGATACTGATCTCACCGCATTATATTCGAGGTAGCGCTCGGCGACAGCTGATCTGATCGGTTGTTTTAGTCGGATGTGTCGTTTATGTTCCTTGCATCTGTCCTCTACTGTTCTGATGTCCGCCCACGTAAGATATGGCACATTCACTCCGAATGCAATACACACCAGGCTTTCTGAGACCCAGATCCTCTTGAAGCATTACAGAGAAGATGTTTTATCTTTCTTGGTGGTAGAGAAACCCACTGGATACCGCATTTCTATAGGAGTCCACTGATCTTCCTCGGAACTGAGCAAGAGTTCGATAAGCGATTGTTGGCTTCTCTTTCTGTTTCTCGATCCCGACCTCTTTCGCAGGTGTTCTTGACTGGGGCCGCATCGCATGCTCAGCTTGACGATTTGAGTACCCACTCCTTCTCAACACTATTCATAGGTCCTGTAATTCTTCGCGATCCCCTTCCTGTCTGAAAGCTGCGTCCGACCTCTGCGAACCAGAGTCTTCAGCATCACATTGCTTTGTCACGATGGTAATGACTCGAGGCACGGAGACAGAGATCAATGTGCGGTGTTCTTCTATATGCAATTTGATCCAGGGAGGTCGCCCGATCTTCCGTGAACTAACACGTCGAGAAAAGGTATTTGGCCCTCTTTTACGAGTTCTGTAGTGCCGCATCTGTCGCTTGGAGTCTCCAACAAAGCAATCCCCGGCCGTGCCTCGACCTGCGCGAACCGCCATGGTTCGTGGATCGGACTACAGCACTCCTGGAAGAAA
This sequence comes from Schistocerca piceifrons, assembly GCF_021461385.2. NCBI lineage: Eukaryota > Metazoa > Arthropoda > Insecta > Orthoptera > Acrididae > Schistocerca > Schistocerca piceifrons. The sequence goes on along the minus strand of NC_060139.1, from coordinate 286,995,391 downwards.
GGATATGGCGGAGGCGTGGCTTAGCCACAGACTGTGGGATGTCCCCAGAGTGAAATTTTCACTCTGCAGCAGTGTGTGCGCTGATATGAAACTTCCTGAGTGGGTAGTGAGTCGTGCCTGGGTAACTCAGTTGGCAGAGCACTCGCCCGCGAAAGACATAGGTCCCGAGTCCGAGTCTCGGTCCAACACACTGTTTTTAATCAGCCTGGAAGTTTCATATCAGCGCACACTCCGCTGCAGAGTGAAACTTTCATTCTAGGAGGAACAGACTGATTTTCCAGGAACACTTCAACCTTTTCGTTCCATGTGGCCGCATCACAAACGTGTCGTCTACTTATCGTCAGAAAAAACTATGGTCTGAACTTGGGGGATACTACTTCGCTTCAATGTTTGCGCGTGAAGGTTCGCCACGACAGGCGATAACGGACTCCCCGTCGCCACGCTGTTGGTTTGTTCACAGTATTTTCCGTCTAGCAGAAAAATGTCGTCAGGACGAGCCTAAAATGCTCAGCGAAAGAACCATCACACCTTTCCGTGCTTTGTTATAAGGACTCAGGAACTGAGAGTCTCGTAAAGAGGGACACTACATCGAAACTGATCACAGTATTCGTATTCTGGTTGTGTCTTCACGTAGCACTTTATATAAATGACGAAGACCCATGTCTCGTTATACGTATGGACTATTTAAATACGCATGACACGGGGGCAGTGCCCTGTTGAAAATGGCCGACGCACTGACACACTACATAGTGAGATGTCACTTGAAAATAGCGATCGTGGTAAATGGGTACGTATGGTAACAGTTCAGATGGATGTCCGGATGACAGTCCACATGGTAACAGTCCAAACGTTGTACCGGTACTTTCTAAAATGTTGCACGGTTGTGGATGCAGGTACACGGAAAATAACCACGTATAATACTGTTCACACAACCATTTTCGTTGATGTAAGTAACTGAATACTTCCTTTCAGTTACTCGGTATGTTTAATTTAGAGTTAGATTATATTTTACATTGACACCCTTTAAATTTTCGCGGGCAGAGCAACTCTCCAAACGCGAGTGACTTGAACTAGTATCTTCCAGGAAAATGAACCTCTGGCATCTGAATGTCGAAGTGATAGGATAGAAGAGAGAGAAATCTGCTGCTAGGTCAGACTTAACAGTGCATTTTGTTCCGCTCGTCAGTAAAAGCTAACGCGTCTGTTCACGCGCAGTTGAGTCATTTGTACGCGATATCGTCTGCGGACAGTTCCGCCAAGGGTGATCCGGCAACGACACAGACGATAAGGTACTTGTGCCGATATTAAATTCATTTCACGACTTTCTGTCCGAGCGCGGTAAACAACATATGGCCGTCGGAACAATTGTATTGCGCAGAGAGACAAAATTCATTGTTCAGGAGACGAAATCTCGTACGTTTTGTACTCGGCCTTGCGAAAGGCGGAACGCTCTCTCGACATTACAACGCATTGTTCGCAGTTAGGGGAGCTTTCCGCCTTTATTAATATTTCGCTCATTCATCTCCTAAATATTGCTCCCAATTTTATCTTATCGCCGTAGTTTAACGTTGCCATTGTCAGAAGGGCCAAGGCATTATTACCCGGAGGCTAATGGGCGACCCCGCCATTGTGCAGGGTGGCGCTGACTGGCGGCGCGGGCGTAAATTAGAAAACAAAAGACGGCGCTCTCGCTCGCCGAGGGGCAGTCAGTCAGTCGGTGCTGGTCTGGCGCAGCGCTGCCCTGCGTTGCGCGCGTCTCGCTTCGTCTCGTCGCGTGATCAAAAGGCGCAAATCCGCCGGCGGTGCTGGACACAATTAGCGGCGTGGCGTGCTGTTTAGGAGCCGTTAGCCGCGGAGATATACATCGCCTCGCCCCCTGCTACTTGCTGCACGTCTCGGACACGCCCCACCATTCTCTCTTTCTCTCTCTCTCTGTCTCTCGCCTCTAATCTCTCTGTGGCTCCATGCTCAGTGAGCGACCTGCCTCAATGAATTTTTCCGAGTCGGATTGAATGTTTCGTCGCCGGTCTAGTGTTCCACGACGCACGTAATCATAAATAAAGTTATCCGTACTGTGAGCTGAGAAACGATTTATATTATCGTTATAGTTTATTGTATAGTCCAGCCATAGCGTAAATCCGGCTGTGTCTAATAAAGTCTTCAGTAGCTGTCTCACAAAATATAGAACCTCATGAATTCCTGTAAGCTGTATTACTTCAACGAAGAATACCTGTCACAGTTCGACATATGACTTCACAGTTTTTCCCTGCTTGTTACCGATCATTGCACTGGTGGTTGATTACCACAATAAAAATGGTTCAAATGGCTCTGAACACTGTGGGACTTAACATCTGAGATCGTCAGTCCCCTAGAGCTTAGAACTACTTAAGCCTAACTAACCTAAGAACATCACACACTTCCATGCCCGAGGCAGGATTCGAATCTGCGACCGTAGCAGTCGCACGGTTCCGGACTGAAGCGCCTAGAACCGCTCGGCCACCGCGGCCGGCGATTACCACAATAGTCTGCGACTTTTCCCCCTGCAGCGGAATTTAATAATAATGTTCCAGAATGAATTTTCTCTCTGCAGTGCAGTGTGCGCTGATATGACACTTAAAATTGTGTGCCGCACTTCGGCCCGAACCCGAGATCTCTGCTTTTCGTGGGCAAGTGTTCTTCCAACTGAGCTACGCAAACACGACTCACTACTCGTCCACACACTTCTACTTCCGCCAGTATCAGGAGTGCTAGTCCCGCAATTTTCACAGGAGAACTTCTCTGAAGTGTGGAAGTTACGAGACGAGGTACTGGCGGAAGTAAAGCTTTGGAGATAAGTCGTGAATCGTGTTTGGGTAGCTTAGTTGGTAGAACTGCCGCCTCTGCAGGCCATTGACCCCACTCCGATGGTATCGACAGTGCCAACGATTGACGCACCCTTCATCGCCAAGATGGAGATCGACTCGCTCATCAGCCTTCTCGCGGGAGCGACGCTACTCCCTGGTATCGTCGGACATGGAAGGTCACTTGGGGAAACAACATTCGCCGAAACAAAACGTGTTTGGATATGTTGGTTCACACACAAACAGGAAGTAGCCACTTGAGAGAGAGCAGAGGCGGTTTCCCAAGCATCAAATACCGAAGGACGCCGACTTCTGCTCTGCAGTCGCTAGACTGTCCAAGTGGCAAGGCTCGAAGTGTCGTCTGGGTCAGTGAATAGCGAACTGCTGCTCAGTATGCATTTCGCTCCTTCATGATCACGTGGGTTACGGGCAAGGTGTGGAGGAGGGTCCTTATATTCTCTAATGGGTCTGCACACAAGACCCCCGATACATGGCGAGTGTTTTTGAAATTTAATTACTTGATTTGCTTTCGTCTGTCTATAGATGTGTGGACGGATCACATCACTCTTTGCGATGTGGTCACCATTCAGTAGTGTCCACCGATGTTGCTTGTGTTGCTGCGATGGTTCGCTAGTTGTCCGCAAGCGCAGCGAAGCGCAGTAAGGGAGTTGTTTTTCTGGCGCTGTGCATCCACTAGGGCCTGTTAGGAGGTGTGTGTTTTAGAATCTGTATATGGTGTGCGTGTTAGATGGTGTTTTTTTGGAAATCTTTGATGAATGTTTAGGTCTCTATTAGCATGTTTTTTTGTGATACGTTTTTCCCAACGAAAGATGTAGCTCCGTAAACAGAGCAGGACATCACGTCTGATGTTTGTGCCAGCGAAAACCTAGTGTTTCCTACCTCCTCTTACCTTTCAGCACAGCTGCGCAAAGGCTTCTTATCACCTGATGCTTTGTTTGAGGAATAGCGCGACTTCCGGTTTGCGCATCGTGAGCTAGCTCTGTGTGCGAGCTTCTCTCCCGATCTGTGTGAGTGGGAATATGCGAGGCAGCTGGCATGTCTGCCATGCGGTCACTGTGAAGACGTGATCGGTAGGTTGTTTTTGCCGGATATGGGTTGCGGTGTTGGAGGAAGGTGCTTGGTACGTTGGTACGTACAAGACGTTGGATACATGGCGAGTCTTTTTCCCGCAGATTGCAATATTCCACACAGTCACTCAATCTGATGAGATATTTCCCAGAAACCGATGGATTGTGGGACTGATGCAGTAAGTATTTTGACCTAACTGTACGAGTATCAAGCAAAAGGATTTGAGGTGATGTCGTAAGAGTGGAGGTACTGCAACTGAGTTATTTCCTACCAAAGAGTAGCCTTGTCTCCCGCAAACTGATTAAATAAAGAATATGCGGTAACGTATTACTGACACTGATTTGGATTTCGTGTCATGAGATCCCTCCTCTCCGTCGTAGACTGAGTCTTTTCCGCCAATTTATAGGTGAAAGAAGGGAGGGGGAAATGGGGAAGGGCGGGGCTTGGGGATACTCTAGGAGGGGACAGGTGGCTTAGAACTGAACAAATGCCCTTTGCCCAGAGGGGTGAGGCGAGGAGGGGGAGGTGAGGCTTGAGGGTTTCTCAGAAGAACAGATTATCCCAGCGGAGGTATAATCAACCCTCAGGGTGTACTAAACCACTTAGCAAAATTATAGGTGAAGGGAAGAGGGTGGGGTTGGTTTAATTGATCGATTTAGTCAACTGATCGGTTTAGTTAACTAGCATATCAATTTGATATCAAAAGTGCGCTAGAATGAACGTTACTCTATGAGAACATTGCGCTACTACTCAGAACAACATCACTAGTTTGGGCACAACATGCCGTTTTCATTGTATGTTTTTGTGACAATTATATGCCCAATAAACCTCACGTTTTAATCATGGACATACTAATCCAGTATTCTAAAAGTCTTGTAGAGACTGATTGTTATTGACGTTTAGAAATCTCCAAAGCGACGTAGAAGACGCAGAGATAAGTAATTTAATACGGGGCCGCAAATGTTGGGAAATACACCAAAATTGGATGACAAATGTTAAGCATGTGACGTCACCAGATGATGCACCTCGCCGCACGTGCAGCAGCTGGGCACACTGGCAGGGGGCACGGCTAAACATCACTCCCCTTGGCTTCTCTCCTTTAGTAAATGTAAATCGATTGATCGTCGTCTCGTTTACCACTATCACAACCACTACCGTATCACATCGGATAATGCAACCACGAAAACCGAGTAGCCTAGCGGAGCAATGTGTAGCACAGCCGCCTATCAGAGAGACCAACCGTTGCACGTGTGGCGAGGTACGTCATCTGGTGAAGTCACACATTCAACATTTGTCATCCACTTTTGGGTTATTCCCGACAATTGCAGCTCCATGTGTCACATATCAAATTGCTCGCCTCAGCATCTTCTATATCGATTAGAGTGTTTTTAAACGTTAATAAGAGTCACCCTATCTATTAAAACGAGAGTTATGTCCGTTGCTGAAATAGGTCCACTAAACACAAGACTTCAAAGTTGAAATTTTAACGTATTTCAAGAAATGTTGATTAATTAAGTCTGAAAGTATTTTTAACTCATATGTTACAGATGTACAAGATGGTACGCGGTAGTGTGTTTTGAAGCACTCACGCCATGGACTGGCAGTTGCCTAGTTGTTGCATTAACAACTAGTGCCGTAACACTGCTGTACTATTTTGCGACTTGGGATGGACACTGCTTACAGAAATTGGTGGGTATCCTCTGCAGTCGAAATATGTAGCTACATGTGGTGCCAAGTTCGTGTTTCTTAAGTCACGTGGCTGTTAGTCATGTAACCACCACAACATTAGAAATACTTCGCTTCTAGGTGGACATTTGTTCTAGAACCATGGACTGTGTATATTTTCCAAAAAAGTTAAATTAATGTTGCAACTATTGCTAAATTATATAGAGTGGCAAGTTTCTAGGGGGGCAAAATCTTGAATTTTAATATCGTTTCAAAAGGATGAATCAAACAAGAAAATGAAACTTTTTATGTAAATAAAGAAGCATGGGACTAAATTCATGAAACAAATCATCCATAAAATCTAGCGTCTTACCACAAATTATCTACAGAATTGTGAAACAGATGACAAACGAAGCAGTAGAGTTGGTCTCTTTTTGTTTGTTTTTAAAAAAAAAATGGTTCAAATGGCTCTGAGCACTATGGGACTTAACTTCTGAGGTCATCAGTCCCCTAGAACTTAGAACTACTTAAACCTAACTAACCTAAGGATATCACACACATCCATGCCCGAGGCAGGATTCGAACCTGCGACCGTAGCGGTCGTGCGGTTTCAGACTGTAGGGCCTAGAACCGCTCGGCCACTCCGGCCGGCTTTGTTTTTCAAAATAGCAAAATTTGCTAGTGGCAGTGTTGCCAAATCAATTTATAGCAAGCGCCTACACAACACATGAAATGTACCTATGTCAGCTTGAAAGTCCCAATACAAGCGAAAAACTTTGCAATAAACAAATAAAGATAAATGCCGGTTTATGATGGCCTAACAGTTCCTATACAACTGCCTTAAACAGAATTGCGGCATCCAATAAAAAATGAAGAATAAGTAACATATACACTATAAATGTTTCACTTCCATTGCATTGACTGGCGCACCATATCTGACTCTGGTATTGAAGATGTATTCATGTCAGAAACATGTGTGAGTAGGCATGATATGTGAAAATAGGACATCACATATGAAGAAGTTTGTTAAAAGGGTAGACTATATCTGTAAACCTCCCCCCCCCCCCCCCCCCATGAACCATGGACCTTGCCGTTGGTGGGGAGGCTTGCGTGCCTCACCGATATAGATAGCCGTACCGTAGGTGCAACCACAACGGAGGGGTATCTGTTGAGAGGCCAGACAAACGTGTGGTTCCTGAAGAGGGGCAGCAGTAGTTGCAGGGGCAACAGTCCGGATGATTGACTGATCTGGCTTTGTAACACTAACCAAAAAGGCCTTGCTGCGCTGGTACTGCGAACGGCTGAAAGCAAGGGGAAACTACAGCCGTAATTTCTCCCGAGGGCATGCAGCTTTACTGTATGATTAAATGATGATGGCGTCCTCTTGCGTAAAATATTCCGGAGGTAAAGTAGTTCCCTATTCGGATCTCCGGGAGGTGACTACTCAGGAGGACGTCGTTATCAGGAGAAAGAAAACTGGCATTGTACGGATCGGAGCGTGGAATGTCAGATCCCTTAATCGGGCAGGTAGGTTCGAAAATTTAACAAGAGAAATGGATAGGTTAAAGTTAGATATAGTGGGAATTAGTGAAGTTCGGTGGCAGGAGGAACAAGACTCCTGGTCAGGTGAATGCAGGGTTATAAATACAAAATCAAATAGGGGTAATGCAGGAGTAGGTTTAATAATGAATAAAAAAATAGGAGTGCGGGTAAGCTACTACAAACAGCATAGTGAACGTATTATAGTGGCCAAGATAGACGCGAAGCCCACGCCTACTACAGTAGTACAAGTTTATATGCCAACGAGCTCTGCAGATGATGAAGAAATTGAAGAAATGTATGATGAGATAAAAGAAATTATTCAGATAGTGAAGGGAGACGAAAATTTAATAGTCATGGGTGACTGGAATTCGTCAGTAGGAAAAGGGAGAGAAGGAAACATAGTAGGTGAATATGGATTGGGGGTAAGAAATGGAAGAGGAAGCCGTCTGGTAGAATTTTGCACACAGCATAACTTAATCATAGCTAACACTTGGTTCAAGAATCATAAAAGAAAGTTGTATACATGGGAGAATCCTGGAGATACTAAAAGGTATCAGATAGATTATATAATGGTAAGACAGAGATTTAGGAACCAGGTTTTAAATTGTAAGACATTTCCAGGGGCAGATGTGGACTCTGACCACAATCTATTGGTTATGAACTGTAGATTAAAACTGAAGAAATTGCAAAAAGGTGGGAATTTAAGGAGATGGGACCTGGATAAACTGACTAAACCAGAGGTTGTACAGAGTTTCAGGGAGAGCATAAGGGAACAATCGACAGGAATGGGGGAAAGAAATACAGTAGAAGAAGAATGGGTAGCTCTGAGGGATGAAGTAGTGAAGGCAGCAGACGATCAAGTAGGTAAAAAGACGAGGGCTTGTATAAAACCTTGGGTAACAGAAGAAATATTGAATTTAATTGATGAAAGGAGAAAATATAAAAATGTAGTAAATGAAGCAGGCAAAAAGGAATACAAATGTCTCAAAAATGAGATCGACAGGAAGTGTAAAGTGGCTAAGCAAGCATGGCTAGAGGACAAATGTAAGGATGTAGAGGCTTTTCTCACTAGGAGTAAGACAGATACTGCCTACAGGAAAATTAAAGAGACCTTTGGAGAAAAGAGAGCCACTTATATGAATATCAAGAGCTCAGATGGAAACCCAGTTCTCAGCAAAGAAGGGAAAGCAGAAAGATGGAAGAAGTATATAGAGGGTCTATACAAGGACGATGCACTTGAGGACAATATTATGGAAATGGAAGAGGATGTAGATGAAGATGAAATGGGAGATACGATACTGCGTGAAGAGTTTGACAGAACACTGAAAGACCTGAGTCGAAACAAGGCCCTGGGAGTAGACAACATGCCATTAGAACTACTGACGGCCTTGGGAGAGCCAGTCCTGCCAAAAGTCTACCATCTGGTGAGCAAGATGTACGAGACCGACGAAATACCCTCAGACTTCAAGAAAAATATAATAACTGCAATCCCAAAAAAGTAGGTGTTGACAGATGTGAAAATTACCGAACCATCAGTTTAATAAGTCACAGCTGCAAAATACTAACGCGAATCCTTTACAGACGAATGGAAAAATTGGTAGAAGCCGACCTCGGGGAAGATCAGTTTGGATTCCGTAGAAATGTTGGAACACGTGAGGCAACACTGACCTTACGACTTATCTTAGAAGAAAGATTAAGGAAAGGCAAACCTACGTTTCTAGCATTTGTAGACTTAGAGAAAGCTTTTGACAATGTTGTCTGAAATACTCTCTTTCAAATTCTAAAGGTGGCAGGGGTAAATTACAGAGAGCGAAAGGCTATTTACAATTTGTACAGAAACAAGATGGAAGTTATACGAGTTGAGGGGCATGAAAGGGAAGCAGTGGTTGGGAAGGGAGTGAGATAGGGTTGTAGCCTCTCCCCGATGTTATTCAATCTGTATATTGAGCAAGCAGTAAAGGAAACAAAAGAAAAATTCGGAGTAGGTATTAAAATCCAGGGAGAAGAAATAAAAACTTTGAGGTTCGCCGATGACATTGTAATTCTGTCAGAGACAACAAAGGGCTTGGAAGAGGAGTTGAACGGAATGGACAGTGTCTTGAAAGGAGGATATAAGATGAACACTAACAAAAACAAAACGAGGATAATGGAATGTAGTCGAATTAAGTCGGGTGATGCTGAGGGAATTAGATTAGCAAATGAGGCACTTAAAGTAGTAAAGGAGTTTCTGCTATTTGGGGAGCAAAGTAACTGATGATGGTCGGAGTAGAGAAGATATAAAATGTAGACTGACAATGGTAAGGAAAGCGTTTCTGAAGAAGAGAAATTTGTTAACATCGAGTATAGATTTAAGTGTCAGGAAGTCATTTCTGAAAGTATTTGTATGGAGTGTAGCCATGTATAGAAGTGAAACATGGACAATAAATATTTTGGACAAGAAGAGAATAGAAGCTTTCGAAATGTGGTGCTACAGAAGAATGTTGAAGATTAGGTGGGTAGATCACGTAACTAATGAGAGGTATTGAATAGGATTGGGGAGAAGAGAAGTTTGTGGCACAACTTGACTAGAAGAAGGGATCGGTTGGTAGGACATGTCCTGAGGTATCAAGGGATCACAAATTTAGTATTGGAGGGCAGCGTAGAGGGTAAAAATCGTAGAGGGACACCAAGAGATGAATACACTAAGCAGATTCAGAAGGATGTAGTTTGCAGTAAGTACTGGGAGATGAAGAAGCTTGCACAGGATAGAGTAGCATGGAGAGCTGCATCAAACCAGTCTCAGGACTGAAGACCACAACAACAACAACAACAACAACAACAACAACATATCTGTAAACGTAGGAAAAGGGGGGGGGGATTGTAACCTGAAATTTTCTCTTGTTGTGGGAAAATCCCTGGAGCCAGCCCTGACTGCGACGTTTGTTGTCTTGTACACTACTGGCCATTAAAATTGCTACACCAAGAAGAAATGCAGATGATAAACGGGTATTCATTGGACAGATATATTATACTAGAACTGGCATGTGATTACATTTTCAAGCAATTTGGGTGCATAGATCCTGAGAAATCAGTACCCAGAACAACCATCTCTGGCCGTAATAACGGCCCTGATACGCCTGGGCATTGAGTCAAACAGAGATTGGATGGCGTGTACAAGTACAGCCGCCCATGCAGCTTCAACACGATACCACAGTTCATCAAGAGTAGTGACGGGCGTATTGTGTCGAGCCAGTTGCTCGGCCACCATTGACCAGACGTTGTCAATTGGTGAGAGATCTGGAGAATGTGCTGGCCAAGGCAGCAGCCGAACATTTTCTGTATCCAGAAAGGCCCGTACAGGACCTGCAACATGCGGTCGTGCATTATCCTGCTGAAATGTAGGGTTTCGCAGGGATCGAATTAAGGGTAGAGCCACGGGTAGTAACACATTTGAAATGTAACGTCCACTGTTCAAAGTGCCGTCAATGCGAACAAGAGGTCACTGACGTTTTCCTATTCGTGCACGCAGGTTCGTCGTTGAGTACACCATCCTGTCTGTGATGCAGCGTCAAGGGTAACCGCAGCCAAGGTCTCCGAACTGATAGTCCATGCTGCTGCAAACGACGTCGAACTGTTCGTGCAGATGGTTGTTGTCTTGCAAACGTCCTCATCTGTTGACTCAGGGATCGAGACGTGGCTGCACGATCCGTTACAGCCATGCGGATAAGAAGCCTGTCATCTCGAATGCTAGTGATACGAGGCCGTTGGGATCCAGCACGGCGTTCCGTATTGCCCTCCTGAACCCATCGATTCCATATTCTGCTAACAGTCATTGGATCTCGATCAAGCAGCAATGTCGCGATACGATAAACCGCAATCGCGATGGGCTACAATCCGACCTTTATGAAAGTCGAAAACGTGATGGTACGCATTTCTGCTCCTTACAAGAGGCATCACAACAACGTTTCACCTGGCAACGCCGGTCAACTGCTGTTTGTGTATGAGAAATCAGTTGGAAACTTTCCCCATGTCAGCACGTTGTAGGTGTCGCCACCGGCGCCAACCTTGTGTGAATGCTCTGAAAAGCTAATCATTTGCATATCACAGCATCTTCTTCCTATCGGTTAAATTTCGCCTCTGTAGCACGTCATCTTCGTGGTGTAGCAATTTTAAAGGCCAGTAGTGTAGATTGAAGACAACGTTCTGACAGAAACTTCCTGGCAGATTAAAAGTGTGTGCCCGACTGCGCCTTGAAGCTGGAACTTTTGCTTTTCACAAGCAAGTGCTCTATGACCTTCTTCCTTTTAAATCGAACAAGAACTGAACACGGGCCAGCAGTTTGGTAGTTTATTGCCTTCTCTTATATTTTTAAAAGATTTTACATTTCTGATATGGAACTGACAAGCAGGGGCTCGGGGGACAGAGTGCGCTGTGCCGGGGGGGGGGGGGGGGGGGGGGAATCCCGCGGCATGGACCCCCTCACCGCCACCAAGCCAGTATGGTATAGGGAAGAGGGCAACATGGGAATCAACTGAAGTGTCGAGATGGGCTTTTGCTCCGTCATGTAAGGGCATATTTGGCTATGGGAAAATACTTATCCTCCAGGTATACGGGGTTCGTGGTTGGATTGCATCCGGCAGCACCTGGATGTAGCAGGCAGTCATTTGCTGGACTAATCACCAGGTGTTGTGTGAAGAGGTGCAGGTCACACAGCGGTCGTCAGTGTTGAGTTGTTGGCAAAGCAGGCAAAGAGGAAGGAATCCAACAAAGTGATGGTGTCCAGTTACTGTTGTGTAGCAAATTTCCTGTTGATAATGTTTTACTACGTGGCCTGGATGTTGGTAGAGAGGAAGGGCTGGTGGATAGTATGCCACAAAATAGGCCATTGGGTGGAGGGATATTTGGTCGCTGGCCGGTGTGGCCAAGCGGTTCTAGGCGCTTCAGTCTGCAGCCGCTCGACCGCTATGTCGCAGGTTCGAATCCTGCCTCGGGCATGGATGTGTCTGATGTCCTTAGGTTATTTAGGTTTAAGCAGTTCTAAGTTCTAGGGGACTGATGATCTCAGATGTTAAGTCCCATAGTGCTCAGAGCCATTTGAACCATTTGATATTTGGTCTCCAGTACGTTACAGGGAACATGGTGCAAGAGTAGAGTGTAAAAATCCTTTATCTGGGTGGGTACGTGTCTGGGAGACTGGAATGTGCGTAACTGTGGTCGGTGAAGAACTCCAAAATGTGAGACAGGTTGACAGACACCGATGGCGAGGTAGATGCAGGTGGAATCTGAAGCAAACCATGTGTTTGGGATGTGCCCTCTCCAGATCATTGCTTTCTATTAGTACTCATAGACAAAGCTGCAGCTCATATCTGTATGTTGACGAGTGGAAGGTCACCATCCCATGGAGGGGAGGAAAGGATAAGAGTCTCATTATAGTCTCTAAACATAGAACCAACCATGTGATAATACCCATATGCCACCTAAATGGGTTGCACCCGTCGCCAGTGGCAGAGGGAACACTTGTGTGGTGTGTACAAATTGGTATGCCACATAGCGATAAAGGAACTCAGGGCATTGGAGGGGGTCCTGGCGGCGCAGAAGGCTTTGGCAAACATCGTTTGAATGATGTGTAATTGCGATGGAAATTCGTTGTGCCTGAGCATGTGGTGGTGGATATAAAAGTAACGCCCACAAACCAGAAAGTCTGCACCTGCTGCAGGGGCACACCTCTCTTTCCTGGAAACCTCATCTGATATACACTGTAGAAGATTCGGCCATGTTCAAGACATTGCTTGTGGCAGCCCCATAACAAATAATCAATCTGAAGATTACTCAGATCTCTGAGTCAGAGTGGACGTGGAGTAAGAGGTTGGCAGCATACGCCCGGCAATGAAAGCTGTGGTGGTGAAGGGTGAGTCCAGAGATCTTAGGTGTCAGCCTCCCATTGAAAGGTTCAAGTGCAACATCATATGGTAGGGTAGAGTGGGGGCCCCCTTGCCAGAGTGAGCAGTGGATGGATACCAGCCACGCCAAACATTAGTTGACTTGGACTTGGGAACATGCACTGCTGTAAAGGCACCAGAGGATATCAATGCGGGGAGGTAGTATGCCCATGTGGGCCGCCACCAAAAACAGGAAACAATGGCGCACTTTATCGAAGATACCATTGAAATCTTTAGTGATATCTTCAGAATGGAGTCCGTAAGTCGCCACCATCACAATTAAATTGCAGCACTCGCCTGTGCCAGTTTATAAGCTAACCTTTCCCCCACGTGTCGTTTGCTCCACCACAAGGACATGAGGGAACATTTATCAGAGACGCATTGCCAGTAAAGGTGCGAAGATCTTGTAATCTGTGTTGAGTACAGTGAGCGGCTGACAGCATGTGGCCGTCAAACTGTGGAATAGTATGTGAACCAGAATGATGATGTTCTTAAGAATAATGTGGGCAGCATTGCTTGAATAGATGTCATCAGTTCCTGAATTGTAATCGTCCAATGTGGCGCCATGAGCCCTTGGAAGGCGCAGTAAAACTCGTTCTGTAAACTGTCGATGCTGGGCGATTTGTTGACCGCACCTTTCTCAATGCATTATCGACCTTATCCCATGTGACTGCCACCGTTATACAGGGTTATTCCAAATTATGGACCCATTCTCAAAACTTCTTATTTATTCAAGTACAAATCCAAAATGAACAAGTTTTATACCAATGGAAATAGGAGGTTTCAAAGTTTTTTCCATAATGTTTGATATCAATTTAATAAATTTTTATAATTTGTAATTAATTAGGTTTTAATAATTATTTAATAATTATAAATATTCAATGTGGCCACTGTTGGCTGCATGGTAAACATTGACGCAGTAGCCAAACTCATCCCATTCACTCGAAAGCGTATCTGCTGTTACTGAGTGCACGGCACAAGTGATCTGGTTCTGTAGATGATTCAGAGTGGTTGGTAGAGGCGGGACGTAAACAGCTTCCCTCACTTAACCCCATAAGAAATAGTCGCAAGGTATGAGATCAGGAGATCTCGGTGGCCAGAAGTGCAGAACCAGGTCCTCAAGTCCCCTGCGACCGATCCAGCATTGAGGAAGGGAGTCATTCAAATAGCCTCGTACATCACGGTGCCATCCTGTTGGAAAATGAAGTCCTGGGAATCTTCCATAACTTGATGGAACAGCCATTGTTCCAACATGTCCAGATACGTGATTTCCATTACAATTCTTTCCACAAAGCAAAATGGTCCATGTACCTTTGTAGAGGATACGGCACAGAACACATTGATCTTCAGTGAGTCTCGTCCGTGTTTCAGTGGTGAATGTGGATTTTCCAAACCCCATATGCGAACATTGTGTCTGCTGACTTTTCCACTAAGGTGGATCATTGCTTCATCGCTAAAAATTACAAGCTGTAGAAATGCGTCATTCTCCATCTTTGCTAGCACATAACCACAAAATGCGAGACGCTTCTCTTTGTCATTGGGGTTGGGCGCCTGCACAAGTTCTAATTGGCAGTGTTTGTACAGCAAAAGCCATCTCACAACTTTCCATACAGTTGGTTGGGGTATTCCAAGTTCTCGAGTGGCTCCATTGGTAGACTTTCCGGGACTGTGCACACAACTTTCTCAAATCCGTCCCACATCATCCTCTGACACACGCTGTCGGCCTGCGCTTTTCCCTTGGCAGACACTCCTAGTCTGGTTGAATTGGTTAAACCAAGGGCTAATGCTTTTGGGAGTTGGTGGTTGAATACTGAATTTGATACGAAATACCCACGGCCCTGCAGTTTGCGACTCACTTTTCGCGAAATCAAGAACGCAGAAAACCTTGTGCTCCACAGTCGCCATCTCACTTACAACTGACAGCCGCTTCTGAAACCATCACCGCCCGCCCATTGGCGCCCGTCAAAACCTTTGAAACTTGCTCTTTTCATTGGTATAAAATTTGTTCATTTTGGATTTGTAGTTGAATGCATACGAATTTTTGAAAATGGATCCATTATTTAGAATAACCCTTCAGTATCTGTCTCTATATCGCTAACTCAGAGATGCTGTGTCCCATTGCTCGTGCTCTCACTATAACACCATGTCCAAACTCACTTAAATCTTGATAACGTGCCACGGTAGCAGCAGTAACCGATCTATCAACGACGCCAGACACTCGTTGTCTTACATAGGCGTTGCCGACCGCAGCGCCGTATTCAGGCTTTTTACGTATCTCTGTATTTGAATACGGATGTGTATACCAGTTTCCTTGGCGCTTCAGTATATGATTCATTGTTGGATACTGACCACATAGCGCTTTTCTTCTGCCGTCTACTGCCAGATACTCCATATCAGCGACCTCAGTAGTCATTAGACACCGTGAGAGAGCAGAATGGGGCACTCCGCAGAACTCAGGACCTTCAAACGTGGTCAGGTGATTGGGTGTCACTTGTGTCGTAAGTCTGTATGCGAGATTTCCACGATTCTAAACGTCCCTAGGTCCACTGTTTCCAATGTGATAGTGAAGTGGAAACGTGAAGGGATGCGTACAGCACAAAAGCGTACAGGCCGACCTCGTCTGTTGACTGACAGACACCGCTGACAGTTGTAGAAGGTCATAATATTGTAGGCGCCCCGATGGTCCTGGTCGCCTACGGTGGACTTGAAGCCGAGCAGTGACCTCTCCAGTTGTCAGGATGCTAGGAAATGACTGTGGACGCATCAGCAACGCCAAAGAAACCTTATTAATTCATGACACCTTTATTCCTGCCGAGTACAATGTGGCCCACGTAACACAGGCTGGCTGAGCTTGGTGATATCAACGACCTTCCCCGAGTCCTCGCTGACTCGGAGCGATGACACCAGCTCCGGGCCGCACCCGTCTTGCTAGCGCAGCGCCGCGTGCTGTGACGTAGCGATGGAACGCCCTTACTTCGGCCACGAGTGTCTGGCCAGGCGGCTCGGCGGTGGACAGCAGGCCACTGCGCATAGGAAGCTCCGGGTTGGAGTCCCGGCGCTGTCGGCACGAGAGGCGTTCTCGTAGTGCGGAGTGTACTCCATCCCACTCCATCTTCTTCCCTGCTCCTCCTGGTGGCTCGTCCGCGGTGGACGGGCGGAACGGGCTGCAGTCCCACAGCGTCGTTGGCTCACCCAGTTGTGACGGCGGATTCACAGGGCCTAGGCCCTGCACGATCTCGACGACGGCTCACTGATGTGGTCAGCATTGGCGGCGAGCGAGTTTGCCGCGATGTCTGCTAATCCTGGGTTGATGATTGACAGCGGCAGCAGAGAGGACCAGAGCTGGTACTGTCCCCTCACGTCTGCTGCTGGATGGGCCGCCCTTACTGCAACATCTCCTTAATAAAGATTAACATGTCGATCACCGAGCTGAGCGCTACGCAGCGACCCAGTACACATCTAACTGCAAGTCTAACTGCAAGTGCCTTGTTGCTATCAAAACTGGCGTATTTAAAGGAAGCACGAGCGACGTCCTGACGTCATGCTCGTTTGTAATGAATGCATTCGTTCCACTTATACTGCTGATTTATCTGTCGTACTCCCCCCTTAGGTGTTCTTGCGACAGTGTTACGTGTTGTTGCGGTAGACTTACACGAAGTTATGAAATGCAGTACAGCTGACGCTATACCTCTGTCTTACACTCTACGAAAGTCTCCATCTAACACAAACCCGCGTGCTAAGCAATTATCTCTCGCCTGTTGTGTGTAACCAGGCCACTGCTCCTGTGTGACGACACATTCCGATACATGTGCAATCCTCTTACATCTTGGCTAACCTACTGCCTCTGGCTCTCGGCATAGGCAATGAAACTTTGACGATATTCCACGTTTCCAACTATTTACTATTCCGCGACACTACACATTCCCCTCCTTTAAGAAAATTCGTCCCGAATTTTACAATTCTGGGCTTACTGGTTGTGCACGCCATACTTCCTTATACTCTACAGGTATCTTACAACTACTCCTTCAACACTGTCAAACTTTTCTTATCCGCTAATAATTTATTTACACTTAACACTGATTCCAATCTTATCGTTGGTTATCATTTATATTACGTTCCACTATTCCCGATCCATCCCATAGGTATTTGATGTACGGTTGTTATTACAGAACCAGACATCTTTTTCCGTATACAAAAGTAAGTTGCACAAATAAACACTAGAACAAAGATTATGCTAGTCGTTGACACACCAAATATAATTGTGTTTTGCTTACGTTTCTCCTGATATTACTGCACGTGCTGTAGTAGTTGATTAACTGAGATCTGCTCTTTTTCTGAGATAATCAGGCTATCTAAAGATTGTAGCAATGTGGGATCCAAGGACTCGTTAATAAGCGTTAGGTTCTGGCGAGGCAATATGTGTGATGGTTCCTCTTGATAATACAAGATAGGCTGTGTCACGTTAATCATTGTTGTACCCATGAAAGTAGCTGGCAGGTGAAAATGCTTCCCCACTATTTCACATCCAGTGCCATTAATCAATAACCCACTGTCCTGCAATCCAAGCTTTGATATATCTGTCAATCTACCATTTCTGTAACAAGTGGCAACTACGGTCTCTAGTTCGAACACAGAGTAAATCCAATGTTCCCCAACTTTCTGAAATTTCGGTCTCGGAAGCAACACCTTTTCGCATTCTAAGGTTCCCATATTCCCCAAGAACAACTGCATCTCACACGAATGATTGTGGTATGCCATCTCCTTTGCTGGACAAATAGAAACACTTCCCCTGAAACAGTCTGTCAAATCTTCCGTAGACATCACCACATGAGCACTCCTCCGTCTTGACACTAACAACACTTTCCGAGTTTGCACTTGCACCCACTTCCCAAGTGCACCCCATCCAATTGGATACGGGTGTACTGTATAACACTGGGACTGCGAATTGACACCCATCACTGGTATTTGCACTTCTACGTGTATACTCGCCTGATCCGTAATTACTCTCACTTTAGACATGCGATAGAATAACGGTAAATTCCTCTTCGCCGCAGCCACGACATGACGCACTCCTTCCGAGAATTCTTCCTACGCTTTCAGCAACGCCTTCAGCATCTGATCTGGATCTAACAAAGTGGCACTCAATTGCCCATGCACTGCGTGATGCATAGCTTCATATAACGCTTCCAATTCGACACGCGCATCATCCACCGTGTCTGCTAATGCCCTCAATAAAGCTGCTACTTGTATTTTCCCGTCTATTCGCCTCAATCTCGCCTGTATAGCCTCTATATCCCCATTCAACACTTTTCTGGTATTTACTGCATGCCGTTCCAGGTCTGACGTCAACTCCTGCACTGTTCTAGTGACATTCAATATCCCCTGCTCCATGTTACCGATACGTGTCGTGTGCCAATCCACTTTCGACTTTGTCTCCTCCGCCAACTCCTGCACCTTCCCCACCGTACTACACTCCTGGAAATGGAAAAAAGAACACATTGACACCGGTGTGTCAGACCCACCATACTTGCTCCGGACACTGCGAGAGGGCTGTACAAGCAATGATCACACGCACGGCACAGCGGACACACCAAGAACCGCGGTGTTGGCCGTCGAATGGCGCTAGCTGCGCAGCATTTGTGCACCGCCGCCGTCAGTGTCAGCCAGTTTGCCGTGGCATACGGAGCTCCATCGCAGTCTTTAACACTGGTAGCATGCCGCGACAGCGTGGACGTGAACCGTATGTGCAGTTGATGGACTTTGAGCGAGGGCGTATAGTGAGCATGCGGGAGGCCGGGTGGACGTACCGCCGAATTGCTCAACACGTGGGGCGTGAGGTCTCCACAGTACATCGATGTTGTCGCCAGTGGTCGGCGGAAGGTGCACGTGCCCGTCGACCTGGGACCGGACCGCAGCGACGCACGGATGCACGTCAAGACCGTAGGATCCTACACAGTGCCGTAGGGGACCGCACCGCCACTTCCCAGCAAATTAGGGACACTGTTGCTCCTGGGGTATCGGCGAGGACCATTCGCAACCGTCTCCATGAAGCTGGGCTACGGTCCCGCACACCGTTAGGCCGTCTTCCGCTCACGCCCCAACATCGTGCAGCCCGCCTCCAGTGGTGTCGCGACAGGCGTGAATGGAGGGACGAATGGAGACGTGTCGTCTTCAGCGATGAGAGTCGCTTCTGCCTTGGTGCCAATGATGGTCGTATGCGTGTTTGGCGCCGTGCAGGTGAGCGCCACAATCAGGACTGCATACGACCGAGGCACACAGGGCCAACACCCGGCATCATGGTGTGGGGAGCGATCTCCTACACTGGCCGTACACCACTGGTGATCGTCGAGGGGACACTGAATAGTGCACGGTACATCCAAACCGTCATCGAACACATCGTTCTACCATTCCTAGACCGGCAAGGGAACTTGCTGTTCCAACAGGACAATGCACGTCCGCATGTATCCCGTGCCACCCAACGTGCTCTAGAAGGTGTAAGTCAACTACCCTGGCCAGCAAGATCTCCGGATCTGTCCCCCATTGAGCATGTTTGGGACTGGATGAAGCGTCGTCTCACGCAGTCTGCACGTCCAGCAAGAACGCTGGTCCAACTGAGGCGCCAGGTGGAAATGGCATGGCAAGCCGTTCCACAGGACTACATCCAGCATCTCTACGATCGTCTCCATGGGAGAATAGCAGCCTGCATTGCTGCGAAAGGTGGATATACACTGTACTAGTGCCGACATTGTACATGCTCTGTTGCCTGTGTCTATGTGCCTGTGGTTCTGTCAGTGTGATCATGTGATGTATCTGACGCCAGGAATGTGTCAATAAAGTTTCCCCTTCCTGGGACAATGAATTCACGGTGTTCTTATTTCAATTTCCAGGAGTGTATTTAAGCTCCTTACATCTTCCTCGTCTGCGGTTCCAAACACTGTTTACAGCAGTTTTCCCCCTGCATCCAACCACCCTCGTTTCCTGCGAACGAGCGTTTGCGGGGCCACTTCTGTTACTTGTTCAGCTGCCTTCTCAGCTTTTCGTATGAGAGCTTCAGTTCCTGATACTCGTTCCGTATGTCTTGAAACAACCCCTCCTTCTCCGTGGCCGCCTGTAGCGCCGTGAACCTGTTCTGTAGTGTCCGTACATCATTCCTCACTCCCCATATATTATACGTGAACACAATTGTCCACCTGCGGCTTGACAATGCCACATCTAATTGTCTTGCAAACAAAATTCCCTTATCTTGTGGTTGCACCTGCACCACCTGTCCTCTGCAACAGTGTAGCAGTACCAGACTGACGAAAAGTTTCCCGGGCCACATCCTGGCACGGCACCTGAAGGAAAACGAAGCCATGTCAATCGCTCCCTTCCTTACCACGTCTAAAACACACAAATGACAAGTAAAAACTACACATACCCTATAACCTAATAACAATAAATACGACATGTTCCTCCCCGAGGACACTTAATCTACTTATCCCTAGACCTAAGTGCGTAAGGAACGTTCCTCTGCTGTTCTTTTAGCTTCGGTACCTTCACACACTTTGTTACTGCTGGAGGAATCTGCGGTAATGCATCCACTGCGCCCTTAAACGGCTAAATTCTACTCACATGAACTACTGACGACTTGGTTGGTAACTGCAACTTTACGTTCACTGGAGACACTATTTCATTTACCTGATACGGTCCAGAATATTTTGTCAAAAACGTCTTCGTTTTACCCTTCGGAACATAAGGATTTGCCAACAATGCCCATTGACCAGTTTTGTACTGCGGCAGTTTACCTGTTCTTTGCCCAATACTCTCTTGTTTCTCCAAAGCTTTAGTATTAGCACGCCGTACCCTTTGCCAAATCTCTCTCAATTTCTTGGCGAAATTCTTCACTGGCTCATCCTGTGAACCTACCTGAGGTTTGAGCACAATGGTGATGGCATTTTCCGACCATAAATTACCTCATACAGAGAGAGCCCCTTTCCTGTATGAACTTTCGCGTTATATGCGCTTGTCAACAGATTTAAATACACGTCCCAATCTGTGTGTTCTGAATTTACGTAATGACTAATCATCTTAACTAACGTCCTATGAACCCTTTCTGTTCGTCCATTCGACTGAGGATGAAATGGGCTTGTCCGCAATTTCTTAACTTTCAATAAACGGCATAACTGCTTCATAAGCTCCGACATAAAGTTACTACCCTGATCTGTAATTATAGTATCAGGCACACCATACTTCAGCAAACAGTTATTTACTAAGGCTTGCACAACAGTGTTTAATATTTTTGTGGGATCTAAAATTTCAAAACCTCTGTCACACCGGCCTGATTTAGCTTCACTGATCAGGATAGTAAAAAACATGCGTATATTAAGGGAATCTTCATTCACAAAGCAGGCTTATCACATTAACACAGTTCAATACTGTTCTATCCTGATTAAATTGAGCTTAACTTAAATTCCATAAGGCAGTGAAGCAATTTTGATGTCTCGGTGCGACGAAAGTTGTCAGTCGATCTCCTGAAAACATTTGTAATAATTATTAACTTTCGGTGATCACATGGGGAAGACCGGAGATCTGCTGGTAAGACCGTGTTAGCCTATTTATTGAAAGTAATGAACTGGATATCTTGAGCATACAAAACGGCAGGTTCGTCCAGTGTAAATCAGAAGTTCCCCACTGACCCCGTGCAACACAGCGTGGTAAGCAGACACTGTCAATAATAATCAGTTAAATCATACGCGAACACACTTACTTTAGTTTAGTTCATGTATTAAATTCCTTCTCATACAGAATCTCATCAAGATGGCGACTAGCTCAACAATACATACATATACATCTTCGTTCTCTCACGGCTAATCGGCAAGATCTCCTTCATTCTTTTCATAAGAGAAAACATAGATAGCAGAGAAGCTATTCCATGGAGTACATGGACGCTCCAAGGAATAATAGGGCTTGAAACTACTTTGCATTGATAATCATCGTATATTAAAGTTTAGGAATCGGTAAGATAAGAAGAGATATTTCGAGATATGTACTGAGTTATATAATTTATAAAATTTCTGAAAATATCGCGGAGAGATCGCTGCAAGAGACATTACAAGTGCTTGCCTTCTGATCTGGAATAGCTACCATTACCAGGTATCTGGAAAAATGATCTAATATTGTTAATACATATCGATTACCCGCTTGGGTCTTGTTAAATGCTCCGATCACGTCTAATCCCATGAATGGGAATGGACGATCCGCTTCAGGTAGTCTCTGTAACTGAATTTTCTGATGACTTAAATCTGTTCTCTGCGCACACGGTATACAATTTTGCACATACTGCTCTACATCATTGCGACGTGTCTTCCACCAAAACCTTTCAGCTACCCGTCTATCAGTCGTTCTTTTATCACCATGACCCGACAATACATGGTCGTGCGCTTGTTTCAACACTTCTTCCCTCAGCGACTCCAGTACTACGACGCATAGTCGCACTTCGTCTTCCTGCATTTCAAATTGCGGTTGCGTTTGGAACAATTGACACTCTCTGTCAGTGGCTTGCGCCTTTATCCACTCCTTCTCACTTATGCCCACAACTTGTACAGCTGCTAGTTTTCTACTAAGCGCATCTGCATTCGTATGTTTTACTCCTGGTTTGTGAATTACCTCGTAGTCAAATTCACTTAGTTTCAGTGCCAATCTCGTTAAACGACTCGAAGGATCTTTCAACCCCAACAACCACTTCAATGCTGCGTGATCTGTAATCACCTTGAACTTACGCCCATTTAAATAACAGCGAAAATACGAGATACCGTAAATCACTGCTAACATTTCTTTCTCTGCAGTTGAATAATTCTTCTCTGCCTTATACAGTTGCCTGGAAGCATAAGCCACTAGATGTTCCTGTCCATTAACCCTCTGAGAAAGAATACAACCAACAGCAATATTACTAGCATCACATCTTGTTCGAAATCAGGAAGTATCAACACTGGGTCTGATGTTAGTATCTGTTTGAGCTTCTCGAATGCCTCCTGACACTGTGCTGTCCATTCAAACTTAACACCTTTCTTTAACAATCTCGTTAATGGATGTGCAATTTTCGCGAACCCCTTTACATATCGTCTGTAGTAATTACATAAACCGACATATTGCCGAACCTGTTTAGTGGTCTGTAGTACTGGAAAACCACGCACAGCCGACGTTAGACGAGGATCCGTTCTTACCCCATCCTGACTGATAATATGCCCAAGATAAGTCACTTGCGTCTGAGCAAACTGACATTTCTCGACATTAAGCGAAAGATTTGCCGCTCTTAGCCTACTAAATACTTCGTTCAGTCGTTCCAAATGCTCTTCTATATTACGCGAAAAAGCAACAATATCATCGAGGTATACCATAGCAATCTTCGGCTTCAGTCCCTGAAGCACACCGTCTAACAGACGCTGGAAAGTAGCAGGAGCGTTTTTCAACCCAAAGGGCATTCTGTGATACTGAAAGTGACCAAGGCTTGTTGTAAAGGCCGTCTTCGGTCTATCCTCGGGACTTACTTCTATCTGATGGTACCCACTCTTTAGATCTAGTGTCGAAAAATATTTATACCGACCTAGGTTATCCAATGTTTCCGTGATGTTCGGTATTGGATACGCATCTGTTACAGTTCGTGCGTTCAAAAAACGATAGTCGCAACAAAACCTATACTTTTTAGTACCGTCCAATGACTTCTTAGGAACTACCACTATGTTGGCAGACCACGGGCTTTCACTGTTCTCTATAATACCGTCCCTTAGCTGTTGATTAATAAATTCTTCCACTAGTGGTTGTAGGTGTTTCGCTATCCTGTATGGTTTTCTATAGACCGACGGACTATCGCCAGTCAGTATATGGTGCTGTGTAATAGGAGTTGCTCGCAATGGACCTTCTGAATTAGACAAATCTAAATACTCTAATAACAAAGCTTCCATAGCTTTCCGATCACCATTCTCCAAATGACGAAACTTATCACGTAGTACAGATGCTTTGACGGTTTGCTTGACGTTATAATCACCTTGGGATTCACCTATATCCTCATCGTCGAATATTTCCAAACTTACTACCACTAAACCCTTTGGGAGATCCACTTCATCTGCCCCAAAATTATCTACACTGACCGGAATCATCAGTTCCCCATTTATATCCGTTACGCGTGCAACGCTCCTCCTAATAATACAATGCATTTCATCCAATGCTTCATTGCTCTGCAGTGCCTCCACACACAGTCTCTGCTGTCGGTACCTACTGACAACCAAACTAACTTCCCTGTAGCCGAATGCACTTTGACATGCGTAATCATCTTTAATGCCCTTGTACGCGGTTCAATTGGTGACATCTTAGCAACGGATGCACCTCGCAACGTAGAAACATTTACAGTTGTTGTACCCATTGAAAACAAGTTTCCACTAAGTTCAACTGTACGCTGTGAAAGACTAATTTTGACATGGTGTTTATCGAGGAAGTCCAGTCCGAGAATCACAGAATACCCTTGTCCCACAGTTGGCAACACTTCCATTTGCTTTCCGAACTCTACAGTTCCAATCTTAAAAACGAGCTGTGTTGTACCCAGTGACTGGAACTCATTATTTCCTACTCCACGTAATCTATACCTAGGAGTACCTAGTCTTCTCCTACCCACGAGGTCTAGATTAGCAACAAATACATGTGCCCCTGTATCAATCAAAAATTTACATCTGTTATTCCTTACAACAACCATCAAGCAACAATCCGTCTCCGTACTAGTTTTCACCATACTTCTGCTTACCGGGAATGTCTTCCGACGGACGAAACACTCCCGTTTCCGTTTAACGCTTTTTCCTGTTTATTCCCGTTATCATTCTGCTTACTACGACACTCAATCGGCTTGTGACCGTAGCGTTTACAAGCATAGCACTGCGGCTGTCTGCATTGAGCCTTCACGTGACCTTTCCTCCCACAACGGTAACAATTCCTCTCCGACGCAAAGATGCGTTTGTAATTGCGAACCCTTGTTGCAATGTCTGTCTCCTGCAGACGCGCTGCAATACGCAGTACTACAGGTAAATCCCCAGGATTCTCCATCCTAACCCTACGAGAAAATTCTGTTTGTGCCTCTTGTAGTAATACACGATCCGCATCGGAATTACCCGATAATTCATAGGTCTGCGAATTAATTTTCCGTGTCCTCTCTGAAAAAGACTCCACTGTCTCATTGACCTTCTGTGTTAAATTAACTTCTCCCTAAAAAATCTTGCACTATTCTGCTTACGATATCTTTGTCGTAACCCATCTGCCAATTCTTCAAACGTGCTCGCCTTACTAAGCGTCTCATGGTACATCACGAACGTCTTGGCTTCCCCTGCAAGTCGCAAATTTGCCATACGTAACGTAGTTACGTCCGACCAATTGCTCATTGCAGCTGTTGCCAAAACATCGTTAATGAACGCTGTGACATCCTCTGTTGTTTTACCCGAGAAAGGCGTGATCAGGTTAGCTACTGAAGGATATATTGTAAGGTTGGACATTGCTACTGACTTGCACTCACTTGAACCCGTTTGCGACTCTTGCGCCGAACGCAAGGTCTCCATTCGCGTCATTAATTCTACATGACGTAACTTATACTGCGCATTCTCTTCTAACAATTTTGAGACTTGCTCCGTCAGAGCAGCTATACTCACTTCAGTACTAACGGATCTTGTTTCCGGCATGATTTGTGCAAATTACCAACAACTTAGTCTATACTGAATTTACTCCTCAGAACAATAACTACACTAGCTACTCAACTCCTTTGCCACAGTTGAGTACTACACACAAGAAGACAAACAAGACTCACAATGCACAACTAAACAAAATTAATCCTTCCGCCTTGTTATTGCCCAGCGACACTCTCTACAACTGTGCACTGTGTGACCAAACCGTCTACAAATTGAACATTCTACTTGTACAAACTTCGTGCATGGCTCCCCATGCCCCATTAAATTACACAGAGTACATCTGACTGGTACCAAGTACGTTTCCCAACTGTTTCCCTTAAACTCAGATAAAT
Organism: Schistocerca piceifrons; assembly: GCF_021461385.2. Classification (NCBI taxonomy): domain Eukaryota; kingdom Metazoa; phylum Arthropoda; class Insecta; order Orthoptera; family Acrididae; genus Schistocerca; species Schistocerca piceifrons. Next base: position 286,969,304 of record NC_060139.1, on the reverse strand, counting down.
CTGCTGTTTCCGCAGGTCTCACAATCTGCACTCCCAACAAAGAACGTGCATCCATAGTTATTAACAAAAATCGCATCGTGCACTTAGCACAAGGCTATGTAGAGTCGACAGTTCTGACCGCAACACTGTGGTGTCAGTCCTGCAGTGGCGGTGTCGACGACTCCAGATACCAGATCTGCAGGCCAGTGCTGTAGTGGGCGGTTCGAACACTTGTGATACCAAATCCGTAGGCGGTGGGCGCGAGGACTTCTGACACCAAATCTGTAGGCGCCCCGGTGGTCCCGGTCGCCTACGGTGGACTTGAAGCCGAGCAGTGACGTCTCCAGTTGTCAGGATGCTAGGAAATGACTGTGAACACGTCACAAACGCTAAAGAAACATTATTAATTCATGACACCTTTATTCCTGCCGAGTACAATGTGGCCCGCGTAACACATGCTGGCTGAGCTTGGTGAAATCAACGACCTTCCCCGAGTCCTCGCTGACTCGGAGCGATGACACCAACTCTGGGCCGCACCAGTCTTGCTAGCGCAGCGCCGCGTGTTGGGACGTAGCGGTGGAACGCCCTTACTTCGGCCACGAGTGTCTGGCCAGGCGGCTCGGCGGTGGACAGCAGGCCACTGCGCATAGGAAGCTCCGGGTTGGAGTCCCGGCGCTGTCGGCACGAGAGGCGTTCTCGTAGTGCGGAGTGTACTCCATCCCACTCCATCTTCTTCCCTGCTCCTCCTGGTGGCTCGTCCGCGGTGGACGGGCGGAACGGGCTGCAGTCCCACAGCGTCGTTGGCTCACCCAGATGTGACGGCGGATGCACAGGGCCTAGGCCCTGCACGATCTCGACGATGACTCACTGATGTGGTCAGCATTGGCGGCGAGCGAGTTTGCCGCGATGTCTGCTAATCCTGGGTTGATGATTGACAGCGGCGGCAGAGAGGACCAGAGCTGGTACTGTCCCCTCACGTCTGCTGCTGGATGGGCCGCCCTTACTGCAACATCTCCTTAATAAAGATTAACATGTCGATCACCGAGCTGAGCGCTACGCAGCGACCCAGTACACATCTAACTGCAAGTCTAACTGCAAGTGCCTTGTTGCTATCAAAACTGGCGTATTTAAAGGAAGCACGAGCGACGTCCTGACGTCATGCTCGTTTGTAATGAATGCATTCGTTCCACTTATACTGCTGATTTATCTGTCGTACTCCCCCCTTAGGTGTTCTTGCGACAGTGTTACGTGTTGTTGCGGTAGACTTACACGAAGTTATGAAATGCAGTACAGCTGACGCTATACCTCTGTCTTACACTCTACGAAAGTCTCCATCTAACACAAACCCGCGTGCTAAGCAATTATCTCTCGCCTGTTGTGTGTAACCAGGCCACTGCCCCTGCGTGACGACACATTCCGATACATGTGCAATCCTCTTACATCTTGGCTAACCTACTGCCTCTGGCTCTCGGCATAGGCAATGAAACTTTACAATATTTCACGTTTCCAACTCGAGGCACCCACATGCCTTGCTCATACAGTGGCATCAAGCAGTCAGGCCTGCAAGATGAGTGGTCCGCCAAGTGAGTGGATTCATTCTTATTTATCGAGTAACATGGACTCTCGTACTCACAATTAAGTTACAAATTACCTTCCTGTATGAATATTACGCAACGGAAACGCACATCTCACTATCAGTAATTTACCGAACTCTGACTGTTCACTACGCACTGGCAGTACCACATTTTCTTTCTTATTTAACGGCTTTGATCAACACGTGGCCATCGCACTGAATATGAATGGCGCACACATTATAAATTCTGGATATCATGACAGCATACAAGTCGAAGGAAAAGGCCACCAATCTTTTTCTTTTCACTATCGTATTTATTCCGATAAAATCTATAACCTAAACACACAAATTCCATAACCTACAACAATAACACATTAGAAATTCCGCCCAGTGGGCATGGCTTTACATTGGTGATTCTCTATCTTATGGTCTCGTAATTATTTAATGCTGCAATGCACTTTCTGGATAGGATGGTGGATCTTTTGCTATATCTCACACTTCGACTCTCACAACCATCATCACGAAACTTTCCTCCAGACCGAGCGGTACAAAAGGAACATGCATAACCCACTACCTCTGAAACTACCTTGCTACTCTCCCATGCAAACCACACATACTTAAATTACATGACATACACCACACTGCAACATGGAATACAACATAAGGAATAGTCACAACATTATAATCACATCACTTTCAGCTTTCCCACTTCAATTAGTATTCATCCCAGTTCCACACGACACTGCCCCACTTCGTAACTTTTCTTTCCTACCACGAACTCTGGACGATATATGCACGTCTTCCTGTGCAATGCAAGCCAAGTGGCGTTGCTGGATAGACGGCTGACTCACCTTGCTTCTCTCTCAGAGTATTATAGTTTGAATCAAGCGTCACACGGAAACATAACACACAAAGTAATATTAAGAACATATTCATCACACACACGAGTCCTCAACTGATACCATGGACGAGTACTTCTCTTTATCCTTCGTCTCATACACAGATTGAGACTCACACAGTACTCACCACGTGGAAGTACTCGTCTCTAATTTCAAGTCCTGCACACCCCATTTCTTAAATATTTCCAACTTATAGTACACACGCTAGTAATTCAGCTTAACTTAAGCACTCGGAAGTATTTCAACTTATTGCTACACGTGGTTTCATTGTGACCGTTGGTCACTTCCGAAGATTACTACGATCCCCTTAATATTACCTGCCTGACATTTAATTCTCCACACAAAAGTTCCTGAAATAGAGAAATTACTATTCTAAACTACTCTTAAGTATTTCACATGCATACCATGTCTCCACTCTTTTGTCTTTACGGAGCACGCCTAAGACAGGTCTTACCAACACTAGATCCAGCGGCAGAGTGCTGAAACATGGCCGTTCTTGAGGTTCTCTCGCACCTCTACCGAAGTGGGGGAGCACCTTGCTACCGCATTGGTCAGCCACATTTCAGGCGCTCAAAGCTCTGGTAAATTTTATCTCTTTGGTTCTACCAAAGGATGACCAAAGGGTCGTCTCAAAGATGATCATATATTCACATTCACTATCTGTGGTTAGCAGACGACCATACATTCATTCATTTCACAGATCTCACCAAACTGGATGCAGGGATTTATTTTGTGGGAGTGCACATGTGATCAATTAAATAAATAAATTGTCATTCTTTCCCACACTGGTATCCGGCTTCGCTGTATTAATTGAAATTGAGCTATTTTTACAAAAAATGTGTTGTTCTGACAAGAATAATGAAGTATGTTGTACCTATTTTCAATGTCGGGCGGTACTGTACCCTTTCACCACTTCCTACTGTTGGAGAGCGATACGGGGATGGCGATTGCGTCTTTCAACACGATCGAGCACCTGATCATAATGCACGGCCTGTGGCGAGGTGGTTACACGACAGTAACAGCCCTGTAATGGACTGGCCTGCACAGAGTCCCGACCTGAATCCTAGAGAACACCTTTGGGATGTTTTCGAACGCCAACTTGGTGCCAGGCCTCACCGACCGACATCGATACCTTTCGTCAGTGCAGCACTCCGTGAAGAATGGGCAGCCATTCCCCAAGAAACCTTCCAGCATCTGATTTAACGTATGCCTGAGAGAGTGGAAGCTGTCATCAAGTCTAAGGATGGGCCAACACCATATTGAATTCCAGCATTACCGATGGAGTGCGCCACGAACTCGTAAGTCATTTCAGCCAGGTGTCGGGATACTTTTGATCACATAGTGTATATGGCTATAATGGTCGCCATGTAGGATTTCCCCGATATCATGCAGCAGGAGGCCCCACATGACTAAACGTAGTTTGGTCAAATGGTACAGTGGGGAGCATGATCTTTTTGGTGCAAGATGCAGTTAAGATCACCTCCTAGCAGGCAGTGTTCATATCGACCTAAAAACAAGGAGGTGATGTGTCTGGAATAAAACCAGGCCGTTCCATGTTGTTGTACAGTGTCACAAGGAGTGTAAATATTAATGAATTTCATCTTCATGACAGTAAGCGTCTTGCCCCCAGATGGTGATGGAAGGAGAATCGGTGATAGGAATCCCTTTGCAGACACAGATGGCCACCCTATAGCCCATGGAGTCACCTAACACACACTCACCCTGCAAACTTTCTATCCCACTCGCTGTGCTAAAAAAACTTTAAGATGATAAAACTACTACCTTATACACCAAAGGAATAAACCATAGATTCTTTGTGATGCATGTATTATATATAGCTTTCTGGATGTGTATGACACCAACTGTTCATATCTGATTACGATTCGTAAATTATGTTATGCTTGCATCAGTCCAATAAAATGATCGTTAACAATGGAAAATGCATGAAGCAACGACACCTTATCAGGAAAAAATTATGTTATACTTTCATCAGTCCTATGAAATGGTCGTTAACAATGGAAAATGCATGAAGCAACGACACCTTATGAAGAAATGGTAAGAAGTTTGCTGTTAACGATTGAAGTCAGATATCGCTCTAAGCCACACACAGAATACTGAGTTGTATACAAGTCAAACACAGGTTATAACACAGAGCTGATACAGCCCGTGAGAATAATGTGATAAATGACCTACAGCAACATCTCCCTCTCTCTAGAATGCATTATCAGTCTATCATTAAATCATACATCGTTACGCCCCCCTCTCAACCGATCACTCCATCTACTACCATCCTTTAACGCAGATCATTAACCATTCATAGACAGATAGCTCTTTTATCTAGGAAGACATCCAAGACAAACGTTAACTTTCATGTACTCCTATTACCTCAGTAGACTGATAGCAATTAAAAACCATGCAGCAATTGTTCTCTAACGTATTTGTTAGATGACACCGTATGTTTGTGATTAATACAGAATACAGAGACGCACATTGTAAACGCACTTTGTTAGACTTTAAAACATGTAAACAGTCATGCACAGGGTCAAACATATGATCCATTCTGTAGTTGTACCCTGCAGCTCCCAAGCTGGTAATACATTGCTCTTTAACTAAGGACACTTTATAAATATCTATAAGGTGGATGCCGATAACTTTTGTGGCCACACTTGGGCTTGTGATCTGACATGTATAAATTTATTACTCTACATTTGGTGGTCATCCACGTTAACCAATCATTTCCAGCAGTCTTATCGCTGTCCGCGAAAAGTAGCAGTTTCCCTGGTTCCCTGTGCTTCCATATTAACTTTTTCTCATACCCTACATGCTGTCACACACTCGTTCCTATGTATAAGAATTTTCCTGCACCAAACAGACAAATTCTCCTCGTTCTCCCACAGTTCCTTCACATTTTGGTGCATTTTCCATCAGTTTATACGTATTTTCCGACAATTTTGTAATTTTACCGATTTTATCTCACTTCTGCTCATATTATCATGACTTCTTAAAATTGCTTGTAAATTTAATACATATTCCGAAACCTAGCACAATGTGTGTGTGTATGTGTGTGTGTGTGTGTGTGTGTGTGTGTGTGTGTGTGTGTGTGTTTCGGCTATGGAATGTAGTTTTGCACCTCCCCTCTGCTGATGGCTACTTCCCACACTAAGCCAGAGTATTTGTGTCATGTGATGTAGACAGTGTAACAGGGTTCGCGGTATGTCCGCATGTATATGAACCTCACAAAGCAATGGAGGATTGTTTAGCAATGTTACAGAAACTGAGGACCGACAAGTCGTTGATAGTGGTGATTTGTACCTCATTTAATTGAATAAAATGCGTTGAAATTACATAAAACATGGTAAAATTACAGAAATTGATAGAAAATACGTTAAACTGATGAAAATACGACAGAAATGTGGAGGAAAGTGGGTACTTACACACTCGCCCGTATGTATGAAAATCATTCCATTCATCCACCAGTGGGACTGACAAATGATGGTGCATATTATCCATGCTCTAAGGGCTTAAGTCCTGCAGAGTACCCCCTAGTTCCACTTGCATTTATGCAGCGTAAGTCATAAAAGTGAAAGACACAGTGTCCAAAGATATGGAGATAAGTATCAATACCACCTATGAGACGGAAACAGCCATCATATACCTGGATGCAGCATGCACCACCAATATGAGGAATCAGTTCTCTTGGTCTCTTCGAAAATAGAACACCAAGACATCTGCTACTCCATCACTGTAGAAGATCAGATTCGGACAGCTGCTGGGAAACAGGTTTCATAAGTTGTGCAGTCTTTATTATTTTTGTCAATAAGAAACACCGCTTCTGTCTTTTATTTCAACCATCCTGTGTGGTGTGGGAGCAGCTTAGTTTACACCAAGCGATTTCCTGCTTTCTGTGAGAGCCAATGGGTCAAAATGTATTAACGTTGGTTTAGCACCTGAAATAGACCTCGAAGTCACAACAGAAAAACAAAATGTTTCACTGTGTACAGAGCTGTAGTAATGCACTGCTTCGATATGTTACACCAAAAGAAGCATTGGATCAAATTGCTTATGAAAAACCAACACAAGAATCTTCTCTTGTGATTGGTAGTGTCTGAGATATGATCTTACTCCAGTACAGGGACTTCAATCACTGGTCACCTGCTCATACATCTATATTTAATGGAATCACCATATATGATCGACAAATTAAATGTATTCATATTCACGAATAATGAAAACCATCAGCTGCAGGCTGAAATGACAACAATGAAAATTTGTGCTGGGCTAGGACTCTAACCCAGATTTCCCACTTATCACAAGCGCTCACCTTACAGTTTTGCTATCCGTGCATGCCCCCCCATGAACCATGGACCTTGCCTTTGGTGGGGAGGCTTGCGTGCCTCAGCGATACAGATAGCCGTACCGTAGGTGCAACCACAACGGAGGGGTATCTGTTGAGAGGCCAGACAAACGTGTGGTTCCTGAAGAGGGGCAGCAGCCTTTTCAGTAGTTGCAAGGGCAATAGTCTGGATGATTGACTGATCTGGCCTTGTAACAATAACCAAAACGACCTTGCTGTGCTGGTACTGCGAACGGCTGAAAGCAAGGGGAAACTACAGCCGTAATTTTTCCCGAGGGCATGCAGCTTTACTGTATGATTACATGATGATGGCGTCCTCTTGGGTAAAATATTCCGGAGGTAAAATAGTCCCCCATTCGGATCTCCGGGCGGGGACTACTCAAGAGGGTGTCGTTATCAGGAGAAAGAAAACTGGCGTTCTACGGATCGGAGCGTGGAATGTCAGATCCCTTAATCGGGCAGGTAGATTAGAAAATTTAAAAAGGGAAATGGATAGGTTGAAGTTAGATATAGTGGGAATTAGTGAAGTTCGGTGGCAGGAGGAACAAGACTTCTGGTCAGGTGACTACAGGGTTATAAACACAAAATCAAATAGGGGTAATGCAGGAGTAGGTTTAATAATGAATAGGAAAATAGGAATGCGGGTAAGCTACTACAAACAGCATAGTGAACGCATTATTGTGGCCAAGATAGATACGAAGCCCACGCCTACTACAGTAGTACAAGTTTATATGCCAACTAGCTCTGCAGATGACGAAGAAATTGATGAAGTGCATGATGAGATAAAAGAAATTATTCAGATAGTGAAGGGAGACGAAAATTTAATAGTCATGGGCGACTGGAATTCGAGTGTAGGAAAAGGGAGAGAAGGAAACATAGTAGGTGAATATGGATTGGGGGACAGAAATGAAAGAGGAAGCCGCCTGGTCGAATTTTGCACAGAGCACAACATAATCATAACTAACACTTGGTTTAAGAATCATGAAAGAAGGTTGTACACATGGAAGAACCCTGGAGATACTAAAAGGTATCAGATAGATTATATAATGGTAAGACAGAGATTTAGGAACCAGGTTTTAAATTGTAAGACATTTCCAGGGGCAGATGTGGACTCTGAGCACAATCTATTGGTTATGACCTGTAGATTAAAACTGAAGAAACTGCAAAAAGGTGGAAATTTAAGGAGATGGGACCTGGATAAACTAAAAGAACCAGAGGTTGTACAGAGATTCAGGTAGAGCATAAGGGAGCAATTGACAGGAATGGGGGAAATAAATACAGTAGAAGAAGAATGGGTAGCTTTGAGGGATGAAGTAGTGAAGGCAGCAGAGGATCAAGTAGGTAAAAAGACGAGGGCTAGTAGAAATCCTTGGGTAACAGAAGAAATATTGAATTTAATTGATGAAAGGAGAAAATATAAAAATGCAGTAAGTGAAACAGGCAAAAAGGAATACAAACGTCTCAAAAATGAGATCGTCAGGAAGTGCAAAATGGCTAAGCAGGGATGGCTAGAGGACAAATGTAAGGATGTAGAGGCTTGTCTCACTAGGGGTAAGATAGATACCGCCTACAGGAAAATTAAAGAGACCTTTGGAGATAAGAGAACGACTTGTATGAATATCAAGAGCTCAGATGGAAACCCAGTTCTAAGCAAAGAAGGGAAAGCAGAAAGGTGGAAGGAGTATATAGAGGGTCTATACAAGGGCGATGTACTTGAGGACAATATTATGGAAATGGAAGAGGATGTAGATGAAGATGAAATGGGAGATACGATACTGCGTGAAGAGTTTGACAGAGCACTGAAAGACCTGAGTCGAAACAAGGCCCCCGGAGTAGACAATATTCCATTGGAACTACTGACGGCCGTGGGAGAGCCAGTCCTGACAAAACTCTACCATCTGGTGAGCAAGATGTATGAAACAGGCGAAATACCCTCAGACTTCAAGAAGAATATAATAATTCCAATCCCAAAGAAAGCAGGTGTTGACAGATGTGAAAATTACCGAACTATCAGCTTAATAAGTCACAGCTGCAAAATACTAACACGAATTCTTTACAGACGAATGGAAAAACTAGTAGAAGCCAACCTCGGGGAAGATCAGTTTGGATTCCGTAGAAACACTGGAACACGTGAGGCAATACTGACCTTACGACTTATCTTAGAAGAAAGATTAAGGAAAGGCAAACCTACGTTTCTAGCATTTGTAGACTTAGAGAAAGCTTTTGACAATGTTGACTGGAATACTCTCTTTCAAATTCTAAAGGTGGCAGGGGTAAAATACAGGGAGCGAAAAGCTATTTACAATTTGTACAGAAACCAGATGGCAGTTATAAGAGTCGAGGGACATGAAAGGGAAGCAGTGGTTGGGAAGGGAGTAAGACAGGGTTGTAGCCTCTCCCCGATGTTGTTCAAACTGTATATTGAGCAAGCAGTAAAGGAAACAAAAGAAAAATTCGGAGTAGGTATTAAAATTCATGGAGAAGAAATAAAAACTTTGAGGTTCGCCGATGACATTGTAATTCTGTCAGAGACAGCAAAGGACTTGGAAGAGCAGTTGAATGGAATGGACAGTGTCTTGAAAGGAGGATATAAGATGAACATCAACAAAAGCAAAACAAGGATAATGGAATGTAGTCTAATTAAGTCGGGTGATGCTGAGGGAATTAGATTAGGAAATGAGGCACTTAAAGTAGTAAAGGAGTTTTGCTATTTGGGGAGCAAAATAACTGATGATGATCGAAGTAGAGAGGATATAAAATGTAGGCTGGCAATGGCAAGGAAAGCGTTTCTGAAGAAGAGAAATTTGTTAACATCCAGTATTGATTTAAGTGTCAGGAAGTCATTTCTGAAAGTATTCGTATGGAGTGTAGCCATGTATGGAAGTGAAACATGGACGATAAATAGTTTGGACAAGAAGAGAATAGAAGCTTTCGAAATGTGGTGCTACAGAAGAATGCTGAAGATTAGATGGGTAGATCACATAACTAATGAGGAAGTATTGAATAGGATTGGGGAGAAGAGAAGTTTGTGGCACAACTTGACCAGAAGAAGGGATCGGTTGGTAGGACATGTTCTGAGGCATCAAGGGATCACCAATTTAGTATTGGAGGGCAGCGTGGAGGGTAAAAATCGTAGAGGGAGACCAAGAGATGAATACACTAAGCAGATTCAGAAGGATGTAGGTTGCAGTAGGTACTGGGAGATGAAAAAGCTTGCACAGGATAGAGTAGCATGGAGAGCTGCATCAAACCAGTCTCAGGACTGAAGACCACAACAACAACATCCGTGCATGACTTACGGCCAGACTCACACTTCCATATGTAATCAACCACGAACTCGTACATCCGTTATGTATATTCCCATACAGATCAGATGTTGTACTTGAAAGTCGCTTGCCTGTTATAGTACACTGAAGCGCCAAAGAAACTGGTATAGGCATGTGTACTCAAATACAGAGATATGTAAACAGGCAGAATATGGCACTGTGGTCGGCAACGCCTATATAGGACAAAAAGTGTCTGGCGCACTTATTAGGTCAGTTACTGCTACTACAATATCAGGTTATCAACATTTAAGTGAGTTTGAACATGATGTTATAGTCGGCACACGAGCGATGTGACACAGCATCTCCTAGGCAGCGATGAAGTGGGGATTTTCCCATACAACCATTTCATGAATGAATCGTGAATATCAGGAATGTAGTAAAGCATCAAATCTTTGACATCGCTGCAGCCGGAAGAAGAAGCCTGCAAGAACAGGACCAACGACGACTGAAGGGAATCCTTCAGTGTGACAGAAGTGCAACCCTTCCACAAATTGCTGCAGATTTCAATGCAGGGCCACCAACTAGTATCAACGTGTGAACCATTCAACAAAACATCATCGATATGGGCTTTTGGAGCCGAAAGCCCATTCGTGTACCCTTGATGACTGCACGACACAAAGGTCTACGCCTCGCCTGGATCCGGCAACACCGACATTGAACAGTTGATGATTGGAAACATGTGCCTGGTCGGTCGAGTCTCATTTCAAATTGTTTCGAGCAGATGAACATGTATCAGTATGGAGACAACCTCATGAATCTATGGACCCTGCATGTCAGCAGGGTACTGTCCAAGCTGAGCTCTGTAATGGTGTGGGGTGTGTGCAGCTGGAGTGATATTGGACCCCTGACACATCTACATACGACTCTGAGAGGTGACACATACGGAAGCATCCTGTCTGATCACCTGCATCCATTCATGTCCATTGTGCATTGCGATGGATTTAGGCAATTCGAGCAGGACAATGCGATACCCGTTACGTCCAGAATCGCTACAGAGTGTTTCCAGGAACCCTCTTCTGAGTCTAAACTCTTCTGCTGGCGACCACACTCCCCAGACAGGAACATTATTGAGCATATCTTGGATTCTTGCAACGTGCTGGTCAGAAGAGATCTCCACCTCCTCGTACTCTTACCGATTAATGGACAGCCCTGCAGGATTCATGGTGTCAGTTCCCTCCAGCACTATTTCAGACATCAGTCAAGTCCATGCCACGTCGTGTTGCGGCACTGCTGCGTGCTTGTGGGGGCCTTATATGATATTAGGCAGATGTACCAGTTTCTTTGGCTCTTTAGTGTATATTCCCATACAGGTCAGACGTTGTACCTGAAAGTCACTTGGCTAGTATTGGCAGAGAAGTGCGGTATTTCAGTGCCTGTGTTATTCTGATTACGATGCAAAGTTCCTTCGGACATGCATGCACTTATTATTGTGATTACGATGCAAAATTCCTGTGGATATTCATGCGTGTCCAAACGAACTTTGCTTTGTAATAAGAATAAAAGACAGTGCAATATCGTACATATGGCAGATGTCACCATTCGGACGGTATTTGTTTTTGATGAATCGGAAGGGAGAGATGCGGTAAAATCTTATTGAGTCTCTATCATTAGCGAAGTTCGTATGGTTCGTAGTTTTACACCATTGGATGTTACAAAAGTAACGAGGAGGGAAAGAGAGAGAGAGCGAGAGAATGTGCTGTCAACTAAGATTCTGACATCATTTACACTGTCGAATTTCTAGTGTAGTAATCATAGGAATACGATAAAGGAGATTGGGACATGATATTTATAGACAGGCATTTGATATCAATGAACTGTATGTGTTATGCTTCTGAATTTCTTTGTGCAGTTCACGTATACTTTGCTCAGTCGTGAATTTTCATCTGTACGTCACTGTGCTATTTTTCTCGTTGGGGTAACCACGCGGTCTGGGGCACCTTGTCACGGTCCGCGCAGCTCCTTTCGTTGTAGGTTCTAGTCTTCCTTCGGGAATGGGTGTGTGTGCTGTTCTTAAAGTAAGTTAGTTTAAGTTAGATGAAGTAGTCTGCAAGTCTAGGGACTGGTGACCTCAGCAGTTTGGTCCCATAGAAGCTTACCACAAATTTCCAAATTTTTTCTCGTTGTGATCGTTCTCTACCTTGTTAGTGACACGTGGAGGAGGACTACACAGTCTTCTAAGTAATGGAACAGCGCTGACGTAACGTGATGTGCTTCCGAGAGAATTAGCAGAGGTCTGTGACTTGGCGGGGGACATGTCTTACTTGTAATCGGGTGGATTCAAATGCTATATATCGAAGACTTGAGGGTTCCTGAGAATACGGCAGGTAAGCTATACTCTGACGGCAGTTGAGAGGTGAGGTTCAGAGGACAGCTCTATACAGTTTCTTCTAAATATTGTGGACAAACATATTAGAACCTCTCACGTAAGTCACGCAAAGTGCCTGCAGTGAGAAAATTAGGAGCTAATGTGCAGGTTTTTAACGAGAGAAAATCAGCATCCTTCTGCGAGTTCTGCGTGTATGTAAATGGATGAGCTGACATCTTAATAGGTAGAGTAAATTTACATCTACATCTAAACGCATGCTTTGCAAGCCATTGTAAGGTGCATGGGGAGGGCACCTTGCACCACTGCTAGTCATTTCCTTTCTGTCCCACTGACAAATACAGCGAGGGAAAGAAAGACTGTCTGTACACCTATGTATGAGCGTTAATTCCTCTTCAGTGTATATTGAAAATGGTTTGAATTTAATCTCATGAGATTCTTTCCAGCACAGACTGAGTTTTTTTCCTAATAGTTTTTTCTGAACTGGATGCGGAAGAAGGGGGTGAGGATGGGCGGTTGCAGTATGTCCTCTGGGGGTAACATTGTGCACTTTCTTAGTCAACCGCAGCACATCAGTGTGAGCACAGATATGAAGATTATCCAACGGGACAACATCTCCAATTTTCAGCAGTGTAGTTACGTAATTAGGACATGTACTTGCTGGACAGGGTAATATTTACACCTACCACACCAACAGCTCTGAACAGACTGTGCAATTTTCCCGCCAGTTTTTTTCTTGGGGGGAGGATGAAGAAGAAGGCTGGAGTATTTCCCGGGAGGGGGACGAGAGGCTCAAAGCTGAACAAGTATCCTTTTTTCCAGAGGGGTGGGGAAGGAGGAGGGAGAGGGGGTGGGTGGGGGTTTTCTCAGAAGAACTAATTATCCCCAGTGAGTTATAAATCAACCCTCAGAGAGTCATAAACCACTTACCAGGACGATAGGTTAAGGGCAGGCGGTTTAATTGATCAAATTAATTAATTAATTTTATATCAAACGTAAGCAGGAATGAACATTACCCTACTACATATGTTTCTTGGTATGGAGGTCTATTGATAAAAAGAATCCTGATATTAAAGAGAATATTATTTACCTTAAGTGGTGTGGACCTTGCCGAGGTGTGGTGCCTTACATGCCTCTACAATACAGACAGGCATACTGCAGGTGCAACCAAAATGGAGGGTTTCTGTGGAGAGGCCAGACTAACCTGTTGATACTGAGAGGAACAGCAGTCTTTTTAGTAGTTGCCAGGCAACCCTCTGGATGATTGAGTGATATGGCCTTGTCACATTAACCAACTTGGGATCCTACGTCTACATGACTACTCTGCAAATCACACTTTGCTTCTTAGTAGATGATTCATAGAACCACTTGCAGACCAGCTCGAACAGAATGTTGGGAAAATAAACACCTAATTATTTCAGTGCAAGTTCTGATTTATTTTATTTTATCAGCCAAGTCATTTTTCTCTGTGTAGTTGGGTCTCAACAGTATTTTCGCCTTCAGAAGAGAAAGTTAGTGATTGAAATTTCGTGAGAAGATCTCACTGTGTGCGTTAGGGAGCACTGCGCTCTCATTTAAATATTTGGCCGAAAGAGTAAGCCTACAGCAACTGTGAAACAAACCCTGTCGTCCAGGACCGCGTGCCACAAAGGGCGCAGATTCACCACGAGATGGGGAAACTCGCAGGCGTCTGTTGTCTATTGAGGCCTAAGCGCTGTAGTGTGCCAGGGAGACGGACGAGACCCTACATCATAGGGAAACCCAGTAGAAGTCATTTGTGGCCAAGGAGACATAGCAGTGTTAAATGTGGAGGACCTAAGATCGGCCATAAAGAGAAACATTTATGAAAACTATTTAATTCTGTAGTAATGTAGGGAATCAAGCCACAGTAATTTTAATCTGTCATCCTCCATAAATTTTCATGTTGATCCCAACAAAACTTGAATATTGATCATATCTATAATAGTTTAGTATTTTCTGTTAAAGTGAAATTAACAAGTTTTGTAACAAAGACCTGAATCCTAAAATCTGAACGTTTTGGTCGATCTTAACGATCGACATTTCATATAGAGGCGCATCATTAACTGACAAACGTTGTAAAAATCAACTCTGTAACTTTATTTGTTTAAAAGATATAGTAAATTTAAATTATTAGTATTTTCAGTTAGGCATCAGATCATCATTTACTCTACACAAATCGCATTGAACGATGACAGCATGACACCTTATTGAATCATTAGATAATAAAATATTGTGAATTTTAGTGCAAAATAGTTACTTTTATTCTTTATTTATAGGAAAGCACATTGTTGCAAGGCTGCTGGCAATGGCATTCAAAGCTAAGAAGGAAACTGTATTGGTTTTGTGTAAAAGAATTTAACGTCATTATATAATGGATATTATTGTTACTTTATTTGCAACGTGAAAGTGGTCAAGCTTTGATTATTTAAATATGTTAAAATGTAGAGTAATGTAGAATAAGCTGAAGTCGATCAGATGGACGGCTTCAGGAAAGGGAACTGCCCTAGTCAGTTGATCGAGGATATTCGGCGCGCGGGAAACGCAGCCAGGGACGGGCAGAGGTCAGTGCTAGTGCAGACGCGAAAGTGGACAGTTCGGATGGAGAAACCAAAGGGTACAGTTCGGATGCAGACGCGAAAGCGTACAGTCGCTCTTTAGGCAGCTAGGAAGTGAAACAACTTAGAAAATTTCGCGTTGTGTGGTATCGCGGGACTTTGTCTCTGAGCGGTGAGCAGCCGCTCGCCTGGTGTGAACTCTTAACTTTACGCGTAGGTAACTTGTATTTCGCAATGAGATTGTTAATGTTCGAACTGTGTCAAATGGATATGCGCTCGAGTGTAACAGTAACTCGAAATATGACCACTTTCGCTATTAGTTTGCTTTCTGTATAAACATTATTGTAACCAAATCGCAACTGTGTGGTCTGCATTATTTATGGGTCGTTAATTTAGTTCCCGATATTATTATTACCGCTATTATATGTTATTAACTTTGTTTTTCTGCAAATTTGCCATCACCCAGACAATTTAACCAAAGGATCACAAGTGTCTAATTTAGTGTGTGTAATGCGACACGTGCACTTCAACCCCTAGTCGAGTTTGAGCCAAGACATTTCGACGAAGAGGAAGCACATGTGATCCCGAACATCTTTGGGATGTTAGCTCGCAACCGCAACCAAAAAGCATCTTTGTTTTGAAGATTGTCATCCTAAATCGTTTATAATATCCGTGGCACTCCCTCTCCTATTTCATGATAATTCGAAACGCACTGCCCTTCTATGAATTTTTCCAATGTCCCTGACAATCCTATCTAGTAAGGATCCCAACCTGCACAATAAAACTCTAGAAAAGGGCGAACAAGTATGGTGTAATCAAAATACCCACGGGTGTACTGTCGATCTACAGTGTCCAACGGGCACAATATTTCCGCGATCATACATGAACTGACGGACTGAGCTCCTGTGAACGTGCCGGTACGGAGATCCGTACGCTATGGCTGCTCAGGGGGAACTGGCTTCGGTCGCGGCGGCGGCCGATTTAAATACCCTCCGCCCGCGGCGCACTCCCTCCGCCGTCCGCGCCCCGCGCCACGGTCGCGCGGTGGAACAGATTGCGACGGCGTCTGAGATGACGTCGGTGTGATGGCTCTGTCCGCCGTGGTCGTCACAACTATACGTTTGCTCGATTTACTCTTGATTAACCCAATCGCTGGTCCCCAAGCCTTGCTAAGATTATAGCCACAGTCACGGTTTATGAGGTCGTCATTGGTGCGAATTTCGATAGCCTCTCTAACAACGCTGTCCAAGTATCTCGACGTCTGTACCAGAATCCTCGTGCGTTCATACTCCATAGCGTGATTTTCCCCGAGAGTGCGCCTGCACATGGAATAAACGCAGTGCCTACCTCCTCCCTCGTGATTTCATCCATCTCCACGGGTTGTGCTGTAGTGGTTGGGCGGAGAGCACGTTGAATCTGCCACTCTGAGTACCCATTTTTTTCGAAATACTGTTCTCAGATGTTCCAATTCCTGGGGGTAGACTCTCTGCGTCAGAGATAGTGCGCGCCCTATGTACTAGAGTTTTAAGTACCCCATTCCTCTGTGAAGGGTGGTGGCAGCTGTCTGCGTGCAAATACAGATCAGTGTGCGTTGTCTTCCGATACACCCCATGACCTAGGGTGCCGTCAGCCCTTCTCTTGACCAAGACGTCAAGGAAAGGTAATTTACCCTTCGTTTCAGTCTCCATAGTGAATTTGATGTTGGGGTGTATGGAGTTTAGATGTGTAAGGAAGTCAAGGGGTTTATCCATACCATGTGGCCAGATGGCGAACGTGTCGTCCACGTAACGGAAAAAGCAAGTAGGTTTCCATTCGGATGACGACAGGGCTTCTTCCTCGAAGTTCTCCATGTACAAATTCGCTACCACCGGTGAGAGTGGGCTACCCATGGCGACTCCCTCAGACATGCCTAAAAAGTTCAGTGGTCTTCTCGTCAAACTTCTGACCAATCAATTGTAGTGACTCTCGCAGGGGTACCCTCATAAACAAGGAAACGACGTCAAAACTCACCATGATATCTGACTCATCCAACCTGAAGCTATTAAGGCGTTTAGCAAAATCCACGGAATTACCGATGTGATGAGGTCATTTACCCACATAAGGACTTAATATTCCCGTCAGGTATTTGGCCAACAAACATGTAGGTGCCCTGATCTTACTGACAATGGGGCGTAATGGTGCCCCCTCTTTGTGAACCTTCGGGAGCCCATATAGTCTTGGAGGTACCGGACCTTGGGGTAACAATTTCTTAGCGTCACCCTCCGGTAAATCTACGCCCTTGAGAAGCGACCTCGTCTTGTTCTCCACCTTCTTTGTAGGGTCAACGCTGATCTTCCGGTAGGAATCGTCATTTAGCAGGTTCTGCGTCTTATCAGTGTAGTCCTTATGGGAGACAACAACTGTAGCATTGCCATTGTCAGCCGGTAAGACAACAATTTCAGAGCGCTCCCTCAGATCACGAATGGCCGCCCTCTCTTAACTGGTGATATTTGACTTCATCGGCTTGGATTTCGTCAACGCACGACAAGTTTCACGACGTATTTCCTCAGCTGATTCAGGCAGAAGTCGAGCTGCAACCTGTTCAACAGCACTAACAATTTCTGCGACCGGAGTGAACTTGGGGGTGGGAGGGAAGTTGAGACCTTGACGTCCCGTTGCCTTCTTATGGGCGGAATCAGCTGCAACCCAGATGACACCATCAATCCAGTCCCAGGAAAAAGAAGTGAAATTACTAGCCAGTTGCAAATGTAGTTTGAGTAATTCCTGTGATATAAACTCAAGGCTCCGGCGGGTGAATTGCACTCTCTCACGTACCAATGCGAGGCGGGCTCTTTTCTTGATTCTCTTAGCTGCTGCAGAATCGATGTGATGCATAACCTTAGCAAACTTTGGAACAAAATTCTCAGAACGACATCTCTTTAGAAAGGCAAGAGTACTTAGCAAACGACATCTACGGTGGTGCAACTTTTCACATTTCTTCCTGCTGCGGTACATCTCCTCCTCGTAAAGGTGTATGATGTGATTCTTGAGTTTCTCCCGGCGTGTTTGATAATCAAAATATCCACAGGCGTACTGCCGGTCTACAGTGTCCAACGGGCTCAATATTTCGGCGATCAAACATGTCGCCGTCGCAATCTGTTCCACCGCGCGACCGTGGCGCGGGGTGCGTACGGCGGAGGGAGTGCGCCGCGGGCGGAGGGTATTTAAATCGGCTGCCGCCGCGACCGAACCCAGTTCCCTCTGAGCAGCCATAGCGTATGGATCTCCGTACCGGCACGTTCACAGGAGCTCAGTCCGACATGTATGATCGCCGAAATATTGTGCCCGTTGGACACTGTAGACCGGCAGTACACCCGTGGATATTTTGATTATCAAATACGCCAGGAGAAACTCAATAATCACAAGTATGGTGTATTCAGTTCCTGTAGTAGATCTTTTGGTTCTTCTAAGTGTTCTGCCAATAATGTGCATTCTTTGATTCGCCTTCCCCACAAAGTTTTACACGTGATAGACTGACTTAAGTTGTTGTATCTATAATTGCTAAGTATTTAGTAGACTGACCAACCCTTAAATAAACATGAGTTACCGTGTAACTGAAAATTAAAGGAATATTTTTAGTACTCATGTTGCATATATCACACTTTTTATTGTTCATACCCAATTGTCCCTTCCATACCATGCACATATCGTAAGTAAATTATGCTCTAATTCGTATAAACCTTCTGTCGAGTTTGGTAAATGACACCATCATCCACAAACAATCCAAGAGGGCTGTGCAGATTGTCTCCCAAAACTTTGTAGATTAATAACAGCAGAGGGCCTATGATATTCCGTTGGAAAATCCCAGATATCGCTTCTGTGTCACTCATGACCTCTCGTTAATTACTGTGTACACTGGCCTTTCTGACAGGAAATCACAAATCCAGTCACACAGCTGAGATGATACTCCATAGGCAAGAAACTTGATTACTAGATGCTTCTGAAGAACGGTGTCAAAAGCTTCAGAAAACCTAAAAAACGCGTGGAATCAACTTGAGATCCCTGTCAATAGCAATAATTAATTCGTTAGAATAAAACGGCAGTTGTTTTTTACAAGAACTATATTTTCTGAAACCATGTTGGCAATGTGATGAATGGTCATTTTCTTCGAGATATTTCATAATGTTCGAACAAAGTATATGTTCAAAAACCCTGCTGCAAATCGATGTCAGTGATGTGTCTCTATAATTCAGGGGATTACTTGAGTAGTGGTGTTCTACCATGCTGACAATTGGGCCCTCGCTACAAGATGTAGCACAATTGAAGCATCTGAGGATATCCTAACGAAAGACCTGAAGATAATGGGTGAATATTTCCGTAAGTGGACACTTCAACCAAATGCTTCCAAAACAGAGGTTATTTGCTTCCATCTCAACAAGAAACTCGCTGGAAAAGAACTCAACATTCGAATTGAAAGCACCGTTCTCAGGCACAATAAAACTCCAAAGTACTTGGGCATGACGCTGGAAAGAACACTATGTTTCAAAGAGCACGTAACAAAGACAGCCGAAAAATTAAAGACAAGAAACAACATTATTCAAAAGCTCTGTGGTACTACCTGGGGACCAACGGCCTCCACTCTCCGCACCTCTGCTTTAGCAATTGTATTCTCGGCTGCCGAATACTGTGCTCCCATTTGGCTAAACAGCCCACATGTAAAAAAAAGGTGGATGTCCAGTTGCATAACACTCTAAGGATGATTTCTGGAGTAATTAAACCCACTCCAAGCAACGGCTCCCAATATTAAGTCACATCCCGCCGCCACACTTGCGATGTACTGACGCCCTTGTACGTGAATACAAAAACATCATGGGAAATCGAAGCCTGCCAGCCCACCAAGACATTCAGGCTGCAAACACTAATAGGCTTCGATCTAGGAACTCGCCAACAAGAACAGCAAGGAACTGTGTACAAGAAGGTTTCAGTATCACAAACGCATGGTCTGAAAAATGGAACGCATGGCAGTATCATAACGTGCCTTGCATCACACAAAAGCCACCTGGTTTTGACCTACCACACAAAACGTGGTCCACTCTAAATAGGATTAGGCAGATGTGCTTACTCCCTGTATAAATGGGGTAAAATACTATTCCCTCATTATGACTGCGGAGAAAGTCAGACCATCAGCCACATTGTTGAAGAGTGTTCCAGAAGAGCCTATAATGGGAGCCCCGACGATTTCCTGCTCGCAACTTCAGAGTCGATAGATTATATTAATAGACTTGATGCTTGTATGTAATCCGTAAACTTTGTTATATTAGTAATGCTTGTTTGCAATTATTACGTTTGTTATATTAGTGATTTGTCTGTTTCTTTCTTATGTGTCTGTATTGCCATACGATAAATAAAATAAACCATCTCTAGGACAGCCTGCCTTGTTGCCAAATTTCCAGAAACCTACTTTCTCCTATGATACTATGCAATGTTGCAAGACTTCACCCCCACTCTTCCCCCTATCCATCTGATGTCACAATCCAAGATGGCAGAGCCTTCCCACCTGTCCTAAGTATAAAATGGCGGGAAATTCGAAATAGCCAAGATGATAAAACTAGCACAGCAAGAAATTCAAAAAATCCAAGTTCGGCACTTGTGCTAAGCCTGAAATGGTAGTAAATTTCAGAAAATCCCAGACAGTGCACTTATCCTAAGTTTAAAATGGTGCCACATCATTTTTATTTAAACATTTATCGTTTTATAGTCTAAAAGCACAGCAAAATTTACTTAATTAAACATATGCTGTTCCCAGTGGGAATGGCTTCAGCAGTCCTGTAGTAACAGCCTTCCTTCTGGTCTGGGCACAGAGCTCACGAAGCATGTAGGTGCCTCACCATCCACGAGTCCTGCTGACCAGGAAGCCTAAGCATGTCCACTGCACCACGCCTTGCAGCCATCTGTGTGCATCCACTGTGCTGGTAACACAAAAATGCATTCTATTTCCTATTTACCCTACTGTATTTCTAGTGACATTACTAACATTCCAGTACAGGAAAGCATTTAGGATATGCTATTTCTTGCCCACAAACGTAATTGCTTGATCTGTTCTGTTTCTAGTGTCGCTGCTAATATTCCAACATAGGAAAGCAATTACCAGGGCACAAATATATGTCTCTGACCTAATTTCCTGCGCTATTTCTGTCACATACAATAAACAGAAACTTATGGTACGGGTAAAACATGCTTAAAGAAGTTCATAAAGATGTGTGTTAGTGAGGGGGGGGGGGGGAATTGCGTGTGTGTGTGTGTGTGTGTGTGTGTTCATTATGGGACAATCACTAAGGTGGTAGTATAGTAGTAGTAGCAGTAGAGTAGTATTAGTAATACCAGTATATTTCAACCATAGATTCAAAGAGGTGCCCAGCCTTCTGTACTGCAATCACCACACACGTTTTCTGTGATGTTCCCCCCACTGCAACCTGAAATTAATATAAGTACCAGCAATTTGTCAGTCAACACCACCATGATTTAGTGTTCTGCATCAAAACAGTCTGCATTATATAAGTATTTTCAGGAGGTGTGTGTGTGTGTGTGTGTGTGTGTGTGTGTGTGTGTGTGTGTGTGTGGCTGGTTCAAATGATTTCCCAAATGATGATGTTGTGTAACCATTGACGAAGTCACTGAAACAGAAGAACATATCAATTTTCAAATTATTAATCAGTTTAAACTCTAGTGAGAGTAAACGTGTCTGCATAGGAATGATGTTAGATCATGAATCAAACCAGCTTCGATTTTTGGAAAGCCACAGTATTGTGGCAGTAAAGTGATCCCCAACAGAGTGGTGTCATTATGGGGTAACTCAATGGCTATTGTGAGCATGTTTGTTTAAAATACTCATACAGGATTACTAAGCGATTTCCACATCAGTGCAGGTGACTTGCCATGAACAACTGAACTTTTTAATGAAACAGGGATCACTCATATACAAGAGCAGATGTTTAAGAATTTAATGCCAGGATTAGAACACTGGCGGCGTGAGCGCAATTTGTTAGTGCAGTTTGCCTACATCAGGGTGAGTACACACTCAGGAGGAAACTTACTGCTTTCTTTCGATTGACAGCTCCTTGACCAGTTGTTCTGCTATGTGGATTATGACCCCCTGGGGATAATCCATCCTTCCAAGAAACCCTCACCCTTCCCCCTCTCCCTCCTCATCCTCCTCCTCCACCTCTCTGGGAACTCCCCTCACTGATAAAAGCACACTTTTGATATCAATTTGATTGACTGACTAATTAAATCGATCAATTAACTAACCCTTGCCCCTCTGGGAAACCCCAAAGCTCTCCCCTTCTGTCCCCCACCTGGAAATAACAAGATGACTACAGTATGACATGGGATAAATCTTAGCCATTGTATAACACAGAATGACTAGAAATTTGCAATAAACCTGAAAGAATTAGAGAAATAAAGATCTGTTTTCTGTCAGCACAGAAATAAGAAAATTTAAGAAACCTGCTTAGGCATTCAACCTACAAGTACGATATTCAGATTCGTGACAACCAAACAGAACATCATGTTCATCCCCCACAATTCTTTAACATGGCGAACATCATTTTATACTTCAGGAGAAGGTAGCAACGATGAGATGAAGAGTAAAGATAATTTACTGTGCCATAACCAGCTTCCATTCAACTAACTACATCCAGCCTATGAGCAACCTTTTTACTGTGTGTAAGAACATAGCCCCATATCTACATGCGGAGTGATCGTAACTATGCAATGTCAGTGTAAACTCCTCTCAAAATATATTTCACCACGGTAAATAAATTGAAATCACCTCACCCAAGTGTTTCTTCATTGTAATATATGCACAAAAGCGTGGGAAACAGAAAGTTAGTCTCAACATCAGAAGAGACCAGAATCGACTTAAGAATACAACATAGACTAGAATCATAACAGAATCATAAGAGCGATGAATTCGCTTCAAAATGAGCAGAACGACCTGGTCTGACACCTGCCAACGAATTTTTTTTTTTCATAAATCAAATTGAGTAACCAAAGAAGTGGAATTGGTGCACTAACTATGCAAAGACATTGCTGCAATGGAATAGTCTTATCGAAACTGATTACAGTAGGCACTCATAGTATAAAGTAAAGTATCTGCTACGACATGTTAAGAACAAAATATAATAGGAAGAAATAGCTGAACAGAACATCACATTTGCCCCTCAAAATCCTTTAACGATCAGAACATCATTTCACACTTCAGGAGATGGAAGCAACCTTGAGTTGCGGCTATTTGGATAGTCTGTATTTAAATTTGCTCCACAAGAGCTTGGATTACTCATTAACGCAAAAAAAGCTACTTCCCAGCAGACCATTTACAAATGTCAGTTTGCTTAAATTATCAAAAAGTTGTCCACTCCAAGAGTTTGTGCATTTTTTGTGCAAAATACACCACCTAAGGCTATGTGGTAATCTAATAAATGCAAATTGTAACTTTAGATGTTGTTCAGAGGACCTGGAATTCAATGATGGCGTATGTTAATAGAAACCAAAATATCATCTACAACTATTATTCATTTGGAGTCATACAATCACTTGAAGAGTTATACCTATACTTTACCTACAAAAACCTTGTTTGTTACAATTTTCAGTGCTATCAAAACTTCAGAACATACCAGCGCACAGATTTATACCTTGTGTTACTTCTGATGGCTACAAAAATAGAAAGAATCATCACAACGTCAGTTCATCAGTTGAGCTTCAAGAGGGATGACACACACTCTGGTTTAAAAACAGTGATCATCGGTACTACTCATGAATTGTTTCCCATCAACTGCATTAAGCAAAGGGACTGTCATATTGCATTGATAGGACTAAAAATGTACAACAGCACTCCCAATATCACACCATCAAACTGCAAACTACATCCATGATGTGGTGAAGTTCTGCAAGCACCACACGGCACATATACCATCGATGATTTAAACATATATTTAAAACAGTCTGTGCCAGGTTTCAGGTTTTGCTCTTATGACAAGGTGCTTAAAACTGATATAAGAACGGCCAACTAGATAATAGACTTTATATAGGAAAGTTCGATAGGATCGCTAACAGCTTTCCCGAAAGAGCAAATTTGGCAACTGGATCAGGCTAAATTTTAAGAATCAGGCCATTAGCAGATAGTCTACCAGTTGGAACAACTGATAACGAGTGCAGTATTGTGACGATTTCGTATCTCAACCACAAATTGAGGCACAGTATCTACAGACTATTCCCTACAATTGGCTCAACACACAAAATGGTAGAAACATCAGCCAACATCATTTACCTGCCAGTGAATGTTCAGACATCAGGCCCTCTTAAATTGTATACTGTGGACCAAGACGAACGTCTTGCCGGCTATCATGGTGAAGAAATCATAATACGGTTAGGCATACTGTATAAAACAACCACTCACAACCAACAGTGCCCCACTACACAGCAGAAACACAACACGTTAGCACCAATTCTTTAAATTTCTGTGCTTGAAACTGCATGAGAAAAATGACATCGTTCAATATAACCGCTTCACTCGATTATGATGAATAAACCATACGTCAGGAATGCTTCTCACACAACCATTTGGCTTTATTGAAAACTTTGTTTCAGACTGCACAGATGAATATCTTAACAGGGGCTGTTAGACCAGCTTAAGTAAAATTATATATTAGATTTCAGTTTTGACAGAACTTCGCCACAACAGTGAAGTTTAGGTATTTTGTGTATGACAAAAGTATTGAAAGCTCATAATTCTGACAGAGTATTAATTCTATAAACATCAGCAGTTCCAGTTTACGTTAATGTATTCATGTATTTTGACAATGTCCGGACAAATGATCGGAATAGTGAGAATTTAAGTTATACTCTCTGATTGTTCTGCACCCACGAGAAACATCTCATTTTAGAGTCTATGGAACGAAAACTGAAGATAAGGTAATCTCATAACAACGGTGAGTTTAGGATTATGCACCAGAATGATTTAACCAGTTCAAGCAATAGTTTCGTTCTCCAACATCGAGGTAAATTTTGTGAAAAAAGTGGATGATACAGCAGTATCTCAACTTATAGGTAACGCAATCGCATTCCTATTTAGGGAAGTAAGATCCGAGCTGAGTTGGCTTGAAATTGATGACGTACAGAATGTAGGTGTCACACCCACCATAAATACATATTTTTCCACATCAAAATCGGACGTGAACAGTCTATACAATGACGGATGTTTTCTAAAGAAACCAACATCAACAGATGAATACAAACGATTCAGTGCTCACAAACCTCTGAAGGTGCTGATGGGATATATCGAGGAGATGAAATACGTTCTAGTTAACGTATTGCAAGAACTCATTTTGGTTCAAAGTGGAACAAACAGTAATGCATACAACCAAGTATACGAATGCTTAGTTTCACGGTGACGTATACTGATAAATCCATATGTGGATTTTAAACCACTGGATGTGGATGCTTAAACTTTTAAAGACACTACATGCCACTACTCAACTGGCCCTAAATTTCTGGTCATCCTTATCTCTAGTCAGCAAAGAACTAACAGGACCCCTATTCCCACCAAGAGTTTAGGCACCCAACCCTCTTTCCAGTTACATTTGCCCACCGTTGGCGTCATAGTTTCCATTACATTACATTCCTTAACAAAATATCCCACCAAGAAGAGGCGAAACATTAAAAACTAATAATCGTGATTTTCTCCCCACTTTTCTGAGAAAACTTCACGCTATGTGTTGCATTCACCTGATGCCACATCAGCTTCATCAGTTGGTGGCTTCTCAAGCCCCACATCATTAGTCCTGGCAATAGTAGGAATTGTGCTCGAGGCCCAGCCGCCAACTTTGCGGCTCCTTCTGAGCCTGTAGTATGTCAGGAGTGTTTTGCCATGTTCTTTGGAAAGACAGGAGATATTTACCAGATGAATGTACTTTTCGTAACGTGGTCCAAAGACCTATCTGCAGCCAGTAGAGTTCTGCCATCCAGAACGAATGGTTTCAGGTCAGCTGTCCAAACTGTAAACGTGCAATAAACTGCACAACAGGCCCAATGCCAGTATGATGCTAGTTGAAGCGATTTTCGCAAGACGTGACCAGGGCTGCTATACCTGTCTCTCTCCTACTCACAGTTGTGCAAAGCCCGTGACTTCTCGCCCCACAGGGAGCCCCTTTCACTGTGCCACCTGCAACACTCCTCAATTGCAAAGCTTACCCAAGAAAACAATAAATACTGCATCAGGTTAAATTAAAAAGGAGGAAATGAAGTCAGTGAATATAATCTCATTAACCAAGCAAAACTTTATATTTCCAGTCTCTGAGTAATCCAACTGCCATCCAGTCGAATTATTTATCATAAATACGAGAGTTGTCCGTAAAATAAGGTTTCACAATGAAAAACATGTTTATTGGCGTTGAATTATACATGTGTGGAAAGCTTAGGCTTTTTTCCTACTTTTCGACATAATCGCCGTTGATGTCAATGCAGTTTTGCGTGCAGTGTGCCATCTTCCGTATGCCTGCATCGTAGAACTCTCCCGCCGCACCACTAAGGCAGCTTAAAACCTCTTCTTTCAGCTCCTCACTGGTTGAGAAATATATCCCACCCACCTGTTCCTTCAATTCAGGGAAGAGATTAAAGCCACTTGGAGCTATGTCTGGGCTGCTAGGTGTGTGTGTGACAGTATCCAATCCAGATTGATTGATGATATTGGTTGTGACACGAGCAGTGTGTACGAGCTATGTCCTGATGCAAACGCAGTCCCTTCATGAGCGTGCCTCTCTCCTCTTGTTTCGGATCGCGCGGCGGAGGTTCTTCAAAGTTTCACAGTCGCAGTCCGCATTGATTGTTGTACCGGCAGGCAGGAATTCGCACAACAATAACCCCCTCCTGTCCCAAAACATGCTCGCCATCACTTTGCCGGCAGACAGTGTTCGTTTAAACTTTCGCGACTTCGGTGACGCTGGCTGTCTCCACTGACGGGATTGTTGTTACGTTTCCGGTGTTGTATAGTGGACACAGGTCTCGTCTCCAGTGACAATAGAGTCCAAGAATTCCTCACCATCAGTTATTTAGGCCGCTTCCAAACGTTTACGTTTGTGATCGTCAATAGGCATTCTCGGCACCCATCTTACACAACCCTTGGCATACCCTAAATAGTCTGTCAAAATTTTGTCAATGTTGGTCTTGCTGAGATCAGGGCTCATCTCGCAGAGCTACTGAATCGTCACCCTTCGATCTTTCAGTATTGCTTCTTTCACTTTCGTAATCGTTTCGTCCGAAACCATCGGCCGTCCAGAACGCTGTTCGTCATCCACGTCTTTAAGTCCGTCTTTCAATTCTCTGCACCATTTGCTCACATATTGTACCCTCTTATACGTTTCTCCATAGGCTTCACACAGTTGGGAATGAATGCTCTCTGGCGCATTCATTTTTGCACACTAAAAACGAATCATAGAGCGTAATTTGCACTTGGCATCAGACACGAGTGGGAGGTCCATCTCTGACAGCTGCTAAGCCAAATCTGAATACCGCAGACAGCTCACCGGTGCGAAATGGGAGAAGCAGAACCAAGCCAGAGGCCAGCGTTGGCATATCCGGCGTAACAGCGTTCCTGACGCATTCATCCTTAAAAACTGAACAAGATGCTGCAGGCAATTACTTGAAGGTGCTATTGCAGACTGAGCCTCAACAACAGCTTACAAACTGAATATCAAATGTCCAGCCAATTAAACTATTCACTCCTTTACCAAGGCTAAAGTTGACATTATGTTACAATTTTATTTCGTTACTCTGCCCTTCCTCAAAGTGTGGTTCCCTGATTAATCTCTAAGCGACAGGACAAAACGTTAACTGACTTAAGGTTCACTCATACCACTTATACTATATACAACATTGATCGTTAGTGCTATATAGAGCTTTATAAAGCAAACAGATGGTTAAGCTGTTACGAAAATTGAAATTTTATGTTATGAATATTATTTTTCAG
The DNA here is from genome assembly GCF_021461385.2 of Schistocerca piceifrons. Taxonomy (NCBI): domain Eukaryota; kingdom Metazoa; phylum Arthropoda; class Insecta; order Orthoptera; family Acrididae; genus Schistocerca; species Schistocerca piceifrons. Next base: position 286,941,271 of record NC_060139.1, on the reverse strand, counting down.
AATAATTATGCAATTATATTACACTAATTAAATATTGAAGTATTAGTATACAGCACGAAATTCGACAGTGTTACAGGCTAATACTGTCATATAGTAGTTAATTGGAAACACAAAATAAACACTTTAACAAATATTATTCAAAATAATACATTATACTCCTAAAGCTACCCAAGTTCCACAAGTGTGTGTTGTGTATTTTTTCAACCCTTATATATGACATACTACAAGACAGGAAAATTAATGTAGCATCGAAATCTAACAAGAAGGTATGTGAAAACATGGTACATGCAGTTACTTTACTCTGACAATTACAACATAAAATATAAAAACACATCATTTTATTTTTATATAAATAGTATGAGAGACCTAGGAGATGCTGATAGCCACAAATGTGATAATAAGTGTAAGCAGGAAAGAAAATAGACATATAGTGCACTCATTTTTTTCTGGTCCATAATCCTTATTCAAGAATATGTATCTCAGCTATCGTAACTCAAAGTGTTGAGTACGCTTTTCGTTATTGTACTCACATCCTTAGTTATGCTCTTCATTTTATTTATGTTAACCTTGTCTACAATCACTCATTTCCAGTCTGCTGAATTCTATATAAAAAATTAGTAAAACATATTGTTAAAATATTCTTTGTATCCAGTTTAATAACACCTTGCTGTCGGTAAGATTACTGTAAATTGATATGCATCTAACTCTCCACTGTGACTCGTACTCCTTTGATCTTAAGCCATCATTTCTAACTCTTGTAAGCCAAGAAAGTTTGCTTTCCATACACTAGCAAGCACATGTCATGCTCTTATTAAAAAAATACAAAAAAGATGTCCCCATCAAACAATTACTTTGTCCAGACATACCATAAAGTCGAACTATCTCAAAACACACTCGTTCCTTCAAACAACAATGTCCAACCACAAGTTTAGCAAGGACCGCTTTTCAAACTACACTATAACCTGTCATCCGAAAACGCTCCATCAGCGTGGAGGAAATACACATAAGCACCTACTCAATCACTACCTGCCAACTAAGGACATCCACAACAAAACTAATACCACATATCATGTACCAGCAGGCAATCTTTCCACCCAACAGTCAACCTGACACCAGGTACATTCCCATATAAACAAATCATCTCCAGCATCATTAAATGTGGATAGTAACATGCATGTGATACCCCTGGTTTATGACTACTCTTTGCGATATCACCTTCTCAGCCACAAATTACATCTTATTTGAAGACGTCGGCAGATGGTACCCTCCTTTCTTTTGTAGTGCTCTGATTTAACTGTGCTTGTAGACACTAACACTGCTTCTTAAATGCAGAGAATCTATTGAAATCATACACCTTGGGTCAATGCTGTGCACTGTAATTGGTCATCCAACTCCATACAAAAGTATATTCATATGAACAAAAAATCTTAATTTGCTTTAGCTGCTTGACCTGAGTCCTTATTCTGTATTTTACTCCAAGAAGGGTTTGATGTATCTAATATGATGCGTGCCAACAGATTTCTTTTATTTCCAGCTCAAAAGCATTTGCATGAGCAGTTTTCTTATCCTCATCAGTCCATTATACACAGAAAAGGAATTGTGACTTAATCTCTTTTGTTTGTTCGAAAATCGGAAGGATTTTACTAAGACTTTCTGCCCCGCATGATATTCTCGCACTCCAGCCTCGTTGTCCAGCCGTTCCTTTCCCTTGTGGCCTGCGTCTTGTATTCTGTGCAACGCCTGGCCGACCAATTCTCTATGCTGTTGTTGCATCCGTGATAGATCTAATTCTCTCAATCTATCTGGTGGATGATGATTCTATAAAACAAAAGTAACTCCAAAGTGGCCAAATCATATCTTCCTACAGTGGAGTCGCCACCTCACTCTGGGTGTCTGACTTTGCTTCATTTTGGGAAAACCTCGTCTAAGTGTTTTCTCACTGCACTGAAAAACTACGCCTCACAGAGAACGCGTTTCGTGACTCTGTGGAGCCAAACACGCTTGGAGTTTGCTCCTGACTAAGCCATTTCGGAACGTCATATATGACTGAGTTACGCAAATCGCTGGTACGAATTAATGGCGCATCTGAAGCTTCGTATCTCCACCAGGCAAGACTTCCACTACGTTTGTTAGCGACCTCACAAGTGCGTTACATTGTTCTAAGTTACTTTTGTTAGGCTCCAAGTGAACGTTATTAATATCCACCAACTCACAGACGCTGACTGGCGATGTACCATCTGACACACCCTTACCTTGAGCAATCAGCTGGACTACAGTGACAGCAGCGCCAAGTTTCGTTCGACCTTCCTGTGTCAGAACATGCTCTGACAAGCGTCCTCAGTGACCACTTACTCTGTATTATCTCCTTCTCTGCTATTGTCCTAGTCTTTTCTTCTTCGTCTTTAGTTGCTTTCCTATTTCCTTTAGTTCTTTTATTATTTCGTCTGTCCCCTTCTGTGCTTTTGCATCAATTTTCTTTAAAAATTCTTTAAAAATATTGGTCTCCAGTTACAGTCTGTCTATTTGACGCATTTTGCGCAAACTCATTTGAATATCTCTTCTCACTGCGTGTCTAGCCTATTGTTATCTTCTGTATCGTAATTTCTAATCGTCACTACGGATTCAATTTGTTTTGAATCGACTTCCTCTTCTTCCTCGTTATTCCTGTCTCTAGCGTCCTTAAGTCATCACCCGCTTCTATGTTGTCTGTGCCAATAATTTCATTACCACTAATGTTCGGACGTGACTGTTCCGTGAGAAAGGCCAATTGTTCCTCTCCTGAATAAATGACTGCCCCATGACAGATACAGGTTTATTCTTAGCCTCTTCTTGTTTTAGCCGTGTCGTACTTCTTGTTCTCATGCAAACTATGTATTGAACACAATGGCTAATAAAACAAAATGAACCTCCTCACCGCTAATATCTCACATATCAGATAACTCAACAGATCTCATCTATGTAAAGCATAACCCTCCTTAAATTTTCAATGCCGGTATCACAACGCCGATAACCAATCAGACATGGAAAAGAATTCAAAAAAATATAGAAAGGAAGCTGGAAATGAAGTTCGTACGGTAGTTACTTGCGCTAGTAGTCGTTTTAGAGAACATCGCGGTTCTAAATGTTCACAGTCTTCAAATAAATAATTAAAATCGAGAAAAGGTAGACTTCTCACTGCATCCCAGAATCTCCTATTTTAATTTGGCCCTTGCAGGGCAGCCAATTTTTGCAAAACCTCGTGTGTGTGTGAGTGAATTTACCTGTATTAGAATTATTTTTGATAAGATACACCCTTGAGACACAAAGCTGGAATAGTTATACACAACAGATTGGTTAATGCTATAGAAGACCGTGGCCCTAGAGTGAATCTTAAGCTGAGGAATTTCCATTTTATCAGTGAAATATATCAGACGTGATTATGGAGGCAATATCTACTAGAATCAAACACAGAAGTAAGCTCTTTATTTTAGTACAAGAAGCAATAGAATGGTCAAGCAAGCACCTAAATAAATAATGAAATCACAAGAGTTACAAGCCTAGAATATTACCTATGATCAGAAAAGTGACTTATCAGTTGGCAAAGTTACCCAGAGGTGGTCAAATGGTTCAAAAGGCTCTAAGCACTATGGGACTTAACATCTGAGGTCATCAGTCCCCTAGAACTTAGAACTACTTAAACCTAACTAACCTAAGGACATCACACACATACATGCCCGAGGCAGGATTCGAATCTGCGACCGTAGCTGCAGGGCGGTTCCGGACTGAAGCGCCTAGAACCTCTCTGCCACAGCGGCCGGCTCTAGAGGGGGTCAGATTTAGTTATTACTCACGTATCTGACACTGAGAAATTTATGTCGACCTACATACACATCAGTTACAGTGATTTTTTGTCTGTGCAGAATGTCAAAGAATCCCACGCAAATGGGAATGCACTGATGACCGTGGGAAAGGGAAACCGATCACGAATCCGAACTTCTAGTTTATGAAGGCCCTAACATTGCGAAGCTGCTAATTATGCTCACCATTATAGGAGGTGCGATATGAGCAGGACGGTGGCCGGATGCCGTCAAGAAAACGCGAGAATCACTCTGCGAAGAACTCGAACACTAGACCCCACTCCGCGGATAGAGTCTGCTGTTCCAGCTGAGAGAACAGCCTGAAGAGTACTTACGTGTTGAGCGCAAAGTTCAGACATGAAGAGCTTTTTTCCAGCCATTAAAAGAACTGACCACAGTCTCATTCCTGTCAAGAATTTAGGCAGCCAATCCTCTAAAGTTAGACTGGCCCATCAATGGCGTGATAGTTTCCCTATCAAATCAGATCTTTAAGAAGAGGCGAAACGTTAAGCAACCAATAATGTCGATTTGCTCGCCACGTTCCTAAAAAAAACTTGGTACTACGTGTTACATCGTGCTCATGTCACATACATTTCACCAGTCGGTGCCCTCTCTAGCAGCATGCCAGCCTCACATCACAGGCCCTGGGAAAGGCTAAAAACTGTTCTTAAGGCTAGTTGCCAAGAGTACAGTGCCTTCTGAACCTTCAGTATGTTAGAATTGTTTTTCATGTTTTTTTGGAAAGCCAGGAGACGCTTATCAACTGAACACACTTTTCTGAACATGGTCCAAGTGACAGAGTTCCGCCATCTGGAACAAATGCTTTCACAGCTCCGTCATCCAAATTGGATGTGTCCAATGAACTGCACATTAGGTCAGGCGCCAGTATGACGCCAGCTGAGGCGACTGTCCCAGCAGAACGTAAGGGCCACCACAACTGTCGCTTCGCCGCCCCCCCCCCCCCCCTGGCGTGGTCTGAGGCGCCTTGCCACGGTTCGTGCGGCTCCCTCCCCCTCCCCCCCCCCCCCGCCCCGGAGGTTCGAGTCCTCCCTCGGGCATGGGTGTGTGTGTTGTCGTTAGTTAGGTTAAACAGTGTGTAAGCCTAGGAACCGATGACCGCAGCAGTTTGGTCCCATAGGAGCTTATCACAAATTTCCACCGCTCCCAATTCTGTGATGGCCGGTTTCCGTCGCTCCACAGAGGCCGCTATCACCATGATACTTGTGACTCCCATCCTGTATTGACAGTGCTCCCAAATTCTGAGGCTTATGGAGAACAGCAATGAATACATACAGCATCAGTTTAAATTTGAAATGTTAAAAAAGAGGAAATCAAGCCGGCATATATAATCACTTCAATCTCATTTATCCATCTAAGTTTCATATTATCAAAGCCTCTAACTTAATTCCAATCCAGTTGAGATATTTATCATAAATAAATGGAACGCCTGCCACTTTTATACATTAATAAGCACAGTATCTCATTTAAACCGGTTCACGAAGGCATTGCAAACTTCAAAGATTATAACTGACACTCAAGGCTCACTCGATGAATACTGACAGTTTGTATTTAATAATATTGTACTTACCACCTTCATGAATGATGGAAGAGATACGACGCCTTTCTGCAAAAATATCAAGTCATGAAAACTTTTGAGAGACTTAGAACGGTCATGACGTAAAAACACGCAATGGCTAACGTGTAACAATAACGGGAAACACTGGAATAAATAAGGAATAACTTATGACGATGTGGTGACACTCTTTGAACTTTTGACTACATTGCTTCGATTTTTATATGAAAGGTAGTGACTAATCAACTTATTATTTCACATTCCCATGAAAGCTTGCACATACCCAGCGCTCATGTGTTGTGCCAAATTCATGCAGCCGGCCGCGGTGTTTAGCGGTTCTAGGCGCTCAGTCCGGAACCGCGCGACTGCTACGGTCGCAGGTTCGAATCCTGCCTCGGGCATGGATGTGTGTGATGTCCTTAGGTTAGTTAGGTTTAAGTAGTTCTAAGTTCTAGGGGACTGATTACCACAGATGTTAAGTCCCATAGTGTTCAGAGCCAGCCAAATTCATGCAACCCTGTGTGCACACATCACACGACCATTCAAGGTGAAAGCTCAATCGCGAGTGGCTGTTTCTTAACCCCATCGCCGCTACCATTATTATGTTTATGTAAGGCAGGCTGGAAACACGGTTTTTTTTCGGCATGTCAGTGTTCTTTGACCCATCACAATGAAATGCAGCAACAAGCTACATCTTGATGCCTCAGTCATCATTGATGATGGTGACCATATATATATATATACATATATATATATATATATATATATATATATATATATATATATATATATATGTGTGTGTGTGTGTGTGTGTGTGTGTGTGTGTGTGTGTGTGTGTGTGTGTGTGTGCGTGTGTTGTGTGTGCATATTTATTACATTTATGAACTGATGTTTTTTCTTCAAGATTGTTGAATGAGAGCTATTTGTCACAAACACGGCTTACTGTACATGATGATCATCTGATGGCAAGCCAGTTTAAGGCGTTGTGATCATCACAGGGCTTAGTAGGTGACCGACAATTATAGGCACTGATTTGGCTGTACACTTTTCGTTTCATGCCATGAAGTAAATACCTTGCATTCCTCTGTAAAAAACTTTTTGTCTCTCTTCAGACAAGACGACATAAATGCTCTCCCGCAATATGGTCCCAATTATTTCCTCACACTATGCAAGTGACAGATAAATCCGTCACACGGAACCACTAGCTAATTAATGTTCGTAACTGATAAGTAACAGTGTGTGCACTCTCCGAAACACCCGACGCACGTTCATATGGCAACACTGAAACACATATCTAATTAATACAAACAGCTCTCTATCTCTCGCCAGCTACGTAATTATAGACCAGCTCAATTGGGCGCTTTTTAATGTCGATAGCGAAAAAGGTGGAGTTCAACGCACACATGCACACTTCTCGGTTGATGTCGACCAACACTACCAAATGAGCTGCAAAGACGGTGAGAATGATGATAAGTGGTGAGGGGTGGACGGGCAACACCTTGTAGCCTTTCTGTAGATGCTTATGACAGAAGCATGCGAAGAACCGATCTGTTTCACGGTTTTCGAGATACTCTATTCATGTTCCCAAGCGCCGAGCCTTGTGTCAGAGCGATTATCCAGCTGTAGTTCTTAGCATCGCTACAGTGACTCACCATTTGTCTCTGCTCCGTCTCTAGTTTCTTCTCTGCGCCACTTCTCGAGGAGGCATTCAGTCTCGCAGTTGGCAGAGGTCGTAATACACTCCTGGAAATGGAAAAAAGAACACATTGACACCGGTGTGTCAGACCCACCATACTTGCTCCGGACACTGCGAGAGGGCTGTACAAGCAATGATCACACGCACGGCACAGCGGACACACCAGGAACCGCGGTGTTGGCCGTCGAATGGCGCTAGCTGCGCAGCATTTGTGCACCGCCGCCGTCAGTGTCAGCCAGTTTGCCGTGGCATACGGAGCTCCATCGCAGTCTTTAACACTGGTAGCATGCCGCGACAGCGTGGACGTGAACCGTATGTGCAGTTGACGGACTTTGAGCGAGGGCGTATAGTGGGCATGCGGGAGGCCGGGTGGACGTACCGCCGAATTGCTCAACACGTGGGGCGTGAGGTCTCCACAGTACATCGATGTTGTCGCCAGTGGTCGGCGGAAGGTGCACGTGCCCGTCGACCTGGAACCGGACCGCAGCGACGCACGGATGCACGCCAAGACCGTAGGATCCTACGCAGTGCCGTAGGGGACCGCACCGCCACTTCCCAGCAAATTAGGGACACTGTTGCTCCTGGGGTATCGGCGAGGACCATTCGCAACCGTCTCCATGAAGCTGGGCTACGGTCCCGCACACCGTTAGGCCGTCTTCCGCTCACGCCCCAACATCGTGCAGCCCGCCTCCAGTGGTGTCGCGACAGGCGTGAATGGAGGGACGAATGGAGACGTGTCGTCTTCAGCGATGAGAGTCGCTTCTGCCTTGGTGCCAATGATGGTCGTATGCGTGTTTGGCGCCGTGCAGGTGAGCGCCACAATTAGGACTGCATACGACCGAGGCACACAGGGCCAACACCCGGCATCATGGTGTGGGGAGCGATCTCCTACACTGGCCGTACACCACTGGTGATCGTCGAGGGGACACTGAATAGTGCACGGTACATCCAAACCGTCATCGAACCCATCGTTCTACCATTCCTAGACCGGCAAGGGAACTTGCTGTTCCAACAGGACAGTGCACGTCCGCATGTATCCCGTGCCACCCAACGTGCTCTAGAAGGTGTAAGTCAACTACCCTGGCCAGCAAGATCTCCGGATCTGTCCCCCATTGAGCATGTTTGGGACTGGATGAAGCGTCGTCTCACGCGGTCTGCACGTCCAGCACGAACGCTGGTCCAACTGAGGCGCCAGGTGGAAATGGCATGGCAAGCCGTTCCACAGGACTACATCCAGCATCTCTACGATCGTCTCCATGGGAGAATAGCAGCCTGCATTGCTGCGAAAGGTGGATATACACTGTACTAGTGCCGACATTGTGCATGCTCTGTTGCCTGTGTCTATGTGCCTGTGGTTCTGTCAGTGTGATCATGTGATGTACCTGACCCCAGGAATGTGTCAATAAAGTTTCCCCTTCCTGGGACAATGAATTCACGGTGTTCTTATTTCAATTTCCAGGAGTGTATTTTCGCCACAATGTTACAGAACGTACAGGAGACACAAAAGGACATATGTTGACAGGAATATATTCTCGTCTAATCGGGATAGATACTGTATACTGTGGAAAGTATTCATGGCCAATGTGGTAATGGAAGGAATCTGTATGTCATCGGGACATTGTTACAACTCAAGCTGCTAAAGCAACTGGTTCTCGCTTTCGAATTGGCTTCTTGAAGCCATGGTGCAAGAAGAAATCACGCGATCCATTTGAAACTGGAGAGAAAGTGGTCGGAGCGTAGTTCCTGGTCAACATAACACAGTCCCGGGTTTAATTAGCCGCGCGGGGCAGCCGTGGTCTAACAAGCCTCTCGCTACGGTTTGCGCTGCTCCCCTCCCCCCCCCCCCCCCCCCCCCCCGTCGGAGGTTCGAGTCCTCCTCCCTTGGGGATGGGTGTGTGTGTGTGTTGTCCTTAGCATAAGTTAGTGTGTAAGCCTAGGGACCAATGACCTCAGCAGTTTGGTCCCATAGAACTTACCACAAATTTCCAATTTTCCGGGTTCAATCCCATACCTCTACAGAGCACTTTATTCGATGGGAGACATGTTACACAACATATGTCTGTGTACTGCGCAGCTCACTTTATAGCACACGGCGGCGAGAACTTCTGATCAATATTTGTGATTTTTCTTTTCTCCTTTTCCAACAGTGTACAGAGCGACGAAAAAATTTGTCTGTATTGCTCGTATGCGTACTAACCCCATTTATTATTTTCATTGTTGCTACGTGATATATATGATGGAGGCGGCAGAATTGCCACAGTTCTTTGGAATACCATTTCTCTAAATTTATCCGGCGGTGTTTCCCGAGAATTACGAATTCAGTGATGGGCCACGCAGTAAACAGTGTGTTATTCATGAATGTCCGTCTTGATCACATATGCTATACAGTTCAGAATGACTAGTTTCGGTTTACTGCTATATTCATATATGTTAGAACTAGAAAAAAGCAGTAATGTGACAAAAAACAGATTCAGTTGACTGGGGAACGAACATACAAAAAATCAGGGAGTACAAAAATAGACAACGTGGCTACAGCCACAGACACCAGCTACGCATACCACGAAAAGTATTCTGACAGAAGTATCATCGTCACACAATCCGTACATGTGGGTAAGAAGTGCCAGTGATGGCCTGGCGGCGTCCTGTATTTAGACAAACTTAATTAGTACTTAAATACATAAGTGAACAGCAACATAAATTCAAAATTTTCAAATTTAAATACATGGTCATTCGTGAAAATGATTTCATATGACAAAATGTGTGTCTGACAATAAAAAAAAACTAAATAAAAATTGTAGAAATAAAATCCACACTTAAAGTCAAAATAAACCGTGCAGAAGATATCAAAAAGTCCCTCAATACAAACCTAATAACTCAACATTGTGTGAAAGTCAGAATAAAAGGTGTAGAGCCAAAATCTATTATCACAAAATCTTTCAAGATGACAACCAAATGAAACACCACTTTGCGTGGAGGATGGTTAATGAAACAAGAATTATTTGATTAAAAGTCTCCAGGGTCGACAGCGCTTGTAGGTAGGCAGCGGCGGATTTAGAAGTTTTGCGCCCCTAGCCACACCATATTATATACGCCCCCACCCCCCAAAAAAACATGTTTTAAATAATAACTATTACCCAATCACTTCACAATTCCCGTTTTGGGTGGGAGCGCTGTGAGCTGTTTCCGTACTCTGCTATTCGTTGTTCTGAAGGACGCGTCAGCGGTCTAGTCGCGCTCAATCAAAATTTAATATGGTTCCTGAACTGTACTGGGTGAACGGCAGCGGATAAAACAAACTTAAAACTGCATTGTGTTAACACGTTCTTCAGTCGAAAGACGACAGAAACGAACACAGTGAAAATAACTTTTCTTTTATGGCCTAAAAATTCAGCAGAGCATGTAGGAGACAACGGATTTTTGTTACACATTCACTTTTAATATGTTCTTTTACACGAAACCGATAAAAATGAAAATAAAAACGTTGTGTTACGATCTAAAAATTGAAGCGAACTTGTCTTACATTAGAAATTAATACGTACTTTTACAGAAATACGTCCAAAATCAAAATTAAAGTGTCGTTTACGATCTAATAACTTCAATGTGTAGCAGATAAAAAAAACACGTTCGGTATTAATACGTGAATCTATATGAAAGCTCAAGAAATGAATATGAAATAGAGATTTTGGTGCACGAACTAATAATTAAATACATACGAACAAACAGAGAACTGGATTTGCTATTACATAGTTTTACAGACTAGTGTGGAAAAATTAATTTGTTTTATAATCTAATAGTTAACATGAAAAGCATTAGGGTCTGTGTAGCTAGATGCTGCATAATAAGTGCACACAATACCAATAATCCATGTAAGGGATGTACAGTTTTGTACCGCAGCTACTGCTCTCATCATAGCTCTTTCTAATTATTAGCAAACCTTTTACGTATTTATCAACAGAACTGAGCTACGTTATTTATTAACACTTTTTCATGTGAGCGTACTCTCCTATTATGTATTTCCGAGATAACTGTACATTTCAGCAGACGCCAAGAATAGGCATCAGCTGTAATATACTACAGTATCAGTATGACTTGACTGTACAGCGCCGAGCGGCCTGGGTCATTCAGGTATTGTTTAGTACTGTCGGGCGCCTTCGGTCACGCCTGCACGTAAACGAGTTTTAGTTCCACGTTCTTCCACCAGCAATTGTAAAATAAACAGGGAATACGCAGTTTGTAAATCCAATGAATGTGCTCTAAGTTATAACAAAAATCACATTATAATCTTAAAATTTTAAAACTAATATGCATAAATAAACAAACTCACCAGTCAGCAAAGTTTGCGTCTGGCTTTGACGGCAGATAACTCGTTGATCATATCTACATAGTTCAGACAGTTATCAGTTAGGAGGTCGGCTTCGATGTGAAGAGTGGACAAGACGTTCAATAACTCCTCAGACAACGTAGAACGTAGGTACGATTTCAGTCTTTTAAGAGCCAAAGACGAGCGTTCCGTTGAACAATTTGGAAGTTCCATACATAGAAATATTCTAAACGCAATGTCAACATTCGGAAACACGGACTGTAACCTCTTATTTCGTAAAAATTTCCTCATTTCCACTGGTATGCCGGCCGGTGTGGCCGAGCGGTTCTAGGCGCTTCAGTCCGGAACCGCGTGATCGCTACGGTCGCAGGTTCGATTCCTGCCTCGGGCATGGATGTGTGTGATGTCCTTACGTTAGTTAGGTTTAAGTAGTTCTAAGTTCTAGGGGACTGATGACCTCAGATGTTAAGTCCCATAGTGCTCAGAGCCATTTGAACCATTTCCGACTGGTATATCACTAATCTCAGAAGTTTTCAGAAGTTCCGCGAAAAGTACACATTCACTAGGGAAGGAAGGCTCTAAAGCTGTGTCATATGACGCTTGGAGTTTTGCTGCACGTTCAGCAATATCGTCAGATGAACTGTTCTTAAGGTTACTTTAAACTGTGGAGGAGTCCAGCAGTGTTCTATAGCTTTCCCACCTTCTCAGTAATTCGGCGTACAAGTTGTCGAGTACTGGGAAAAATGTTTCGACTCTAAATTTTTCCCTTCTAGTCAGATAAACTTCTTCAGAGTCCACTTCGTCCTCATCATGAAGTTTGCGTTTTCGTGAACTTTTGTAGGTGCATTCATAGTCAATATCAGTCACAATCTCCATGGATTTATTTTCATAATAGTTGAACGTGCCACGAATAGATGCAATAAATCCTACAAGTGATTCATATAATTCATGCACTATTTTAGTAATAATATTTACACTTTGCAATTTCAGATTTACACTAGTAAACCTCTGGAGTATGACCTTCCAAACTGTCATCATGAATACTGCTTCTAGTCTGCAGAGTTGATTCAATAAAGCTGAAGCCTCATTTCGCACAAGTGGTTTTTCAAACGTATTATTGGCAATATGTGTGAGGGCACTGATAACGCCCTCTCAGTTTTCTTACAGACTTACGCTTCCTCTCTTGCTGACCAACATATTTTTGATAAACTTTTTACCGCTTTGCTTCCTAGTTTCATGAAAGAAAGAAGTTTATTCGAGCGCTGTGTAGAAGTAGAAAAAAAATTATAAAGGTTTTGCACTACGTTGAAAAATGAACATGCTTCCCGACAACAGTTTGCAGCACTAGTGCCGACTAAATTCAAAGAATGTGCTGCACAAGGCACATAATGCGCTTTCGGATTTCGTTCTTTAATGCGTGCCGGCAAACCAGTGTAGGTTCCTGATATACTGCTTGCGTTGTCATATGACTGGCCTCTACAGTCAGTAATACCAATGGAATTTGTAGACAGGACTTTTAGTACGGCCTCAACTCAGTTTCCGGACTTTCAACAGGTTCACCATTCTCGTTCACATATCTTAATGTGAAACATAATCGATCAAAACGTGAAATGTCCACGGAAGAATCTATTATAATGGAGAAATATTTGGCCTCTTTTATTTCACTTGCGATAATTCTTTTTATTCGTTCAGAAAGAAGCTTTATTATTTCATCACAGATTGTTGAAGAAAGATAACTTGTATGTCCCTGCCCTGGATTTCCATATCGTTCAATATGCTCTACGAGATAAGGATCAAACTCGGCTATAAGTTCAAGAGACATCATAAATTAACCGTCATGTAATGAATGGAATCTTTCAAGGTGTCCACGCAGGGGGAGTCCACAACTCGTTAGCTTCTTCTCTACTGCAAACACACTTTTCAACACACTGTGCCAGTACATTTTTTCTGTCTCAACATATCATTCGAAATGGTTATCTATTGTTCCAAGTGACTTTTTTCTTGTTAAGACTGATAACTCAGAATTTTTGTGCTCAAGTGAATTCTCATGATCCGGCCGGTGTGGCCGTGCGGTTCTAGGCGCTTCGGTCTGGAACCGTGTGACCACTACGGTCGCAGGTTCGAATCCTGCCTCGGGCATGGATGTATGTGATGGCCTTAGGTTAGTTAGGTTTAAGTAGTTCTAAGTTCTAGGGGACTGATGACCACATATGTTAAGTCCCATAGTGCTCAGAGCCATTTTTGAATTCTCATGATGAGATAAAATATTATAAATATTTTTCCAATCTGCAATACGATTTGTAGCAATCGCGGCCTTACCTCCAAATAATTATATGGTGCACAAAAAACAGCACCGGTGCTACAGGAGTATACTAGAAAATCACGCAAAGTTAATTTACCATGTAAGAGTTTACGGTAAAATACATTTTTGTTCAAATATGTGGTTTTATCGCCATTGATCTTCTTGAATTAGAAAAATCATCGTTACAATTTTGATTAATGCCACCTTGTAAGAGAATGTCGATTGTTGATTTATTGACACACTATTCTGCAGGATAATAACCAAAGAGGTTCTTTCTTTCTGTAATATCTGAGTCGACACTTATTTTTTCGTGAAACTCGAAATCAGGAACAACTTGCTTTTCTTTATTTTTAACTTTTGTTTCGTCTGTATTTACATCTTTTACAACAGCTGCACAGCCAGAAACATCATCTGTGCTACTTGAACTCGAAGTCGAACCAGCAACATTTTTTGCAAAAAATGTATCTACCCTGCCAAGCTTTTGGAACATTGGCTTCTCGTTCTCGCTTTTCCTTCGATAATTTCCGAAATGCCGCCCCACTTAATTTTGCACGTTTATTTTTTTTCCCTTATTCATGTTAAGGCACTTACAAAATTGCCAACCAACAGTCAAAACAAAAGAAAAAAATTTGTAAAAGGAAAGGAAGAAAGACTGTATCCAGTTCCAATCGTACTACACCGCACATCAGCACAAAGAATTTTACTTTAAACACGGAGCGATGAACTGACCAACTCGGATTACTCGACGTAACTGTGCCATGAAAATACGATAATGTAGAATAATTTAATTTCATTGTAGCCTGTTTCTCTGTTGTCAGTGAACAGCAGAAGCACTCCTGGCATCTGGAATTCGTCTCGTAAGGAAAACGGGAGAGTCCCTTTTCTGGCTTCTGTTTCCCGCGTCGCCGGAATTATAGCTAGGACACAAATATGTTCTGAATGTTCTTGACACTGTCTTTCTAATTTAAAAAGCAACAAATTTTTGCAGTTTCTTACAGTGAGGAGTGCTGGTTTGACTCTTATCCCACTTATTCTTACAACATTTTAGTGGTTTCTGTGGGCAGAGAAGATAGACTACAAAGTATAAGTAGTCTTGTTGGCAGTTGATGTGGTGTGTTGTCATTTGCGTGAGCACTGCTGTTATGTCTACACATAAATGCACCTTTTGTCCCAACATAAAATAAAAATAACCTTTCCTCGAAGAAAAAAAGCTTAATTAAGAAGTTTAATATAAATTTTTCAGTGCCACGTGCTATTCTATTGCACAGATTGGGAACTTTGATATCGTGCAGGCTGCAGCACAATAAATGAGAGAAACGAAAGTTGGTTTCTTCTTTTTTCGCCAAAGAAGTAATTGAGTAAGTAAACAAATAAAATTTTTAACTGTAGTGAAGTGTATTTCACACATTATTAGATATTCTGCTTATGTTCTTTTTTATCTAAACATGTGTTTAAAAATGCAAAGCTCACATGTTGAAGACCACAGAGTTTTCACATTAATTACAGTAATGAGGGTTGACTTGATACTTCCCCGTAGTTTGTACAAGAAATTTAAGTAGAGTCCCGTTTTACATACTGAGGCCCACACGTGTTACAGTATTTAAGAAACTACTGATTAGTTTACCACAGCTTTTCAGGGGCCCCGGTATTTTCACAGGGAAAATATGGCAGGGTTACGTAGAAGCCGACAACTTTCTCGAAATAATAATGTTTCAAACATTGCATTGTACGAGGGCATTCCCAAAAGTAAGGTCTCCTATTTTTTATAAGTACATAGAGCTGTTTATTTCTACAATGGTTTACATCATTTACAGCTTGAACATTTAGCTATTTTTCGACATCACCATTTCTGTCGATGTATTTTTGTAGACGCTGTGGCAGTTTTTGTATGCCAGCTCGCCGCCATGCTGTTCTTCTTTCACCTTGTCGTCGGAGCTGAATCGCTTTCCGGCCAAATGTTCTTTTAAACTAGGGAACAGACGACAGTCACTGGGCGCCAAGTCAGGACTATAGGGCGGGTGGGGGGGGGGGCGATTATGTTCCAGTGAAACTGTTGCGGGAGAGCAACAGTTTGCCGAGCGATGTGTGGGCTAGCGTTGTCATGGAGAATGTGTACGCCGTTGCTCAACATCCTTTTTTCCTGTTCTGAATTGCCCGTTTGTGTTTTTTCAGAGTCTCACAGTACCGGTCAGCGTTAAGTGTGGTCCCAGCGATTCAGCGCCGACGACGAGGTGAAAGAAGAGGTTCGTAACTATCTGAATAGCATGGCGGCGAGCTGATATGACACGGGCATACAAAATCTGCCACAGTGTCTACAAAAATGCGTCGACAGAAATGGTGATTATGTCGAAAAATAGCTAAATGTTCAAGCTGTAAACTGATGTAAACCACTGTAGAAATAAACAGGTCTATGTACTTATTAAAAAATAGGAGACCTTACTTTTGTGAGATTGCCGTCCTGACAGCTTGCTTCAGAATACACTCCTGGAAATGGAAAAAAGAACACATTGACACCGGTGTGTCAGACCCACCATACTTGCTCCGGACACTGCGAGAGGGCTGTACAAGCAATGATCACACGCATGGCACAGCGGACACACCAGGAACCGCGGTGTTGGCCGTCGAATGGCACTAGCTGCGCAGCATTTGTGCACCGCCGCCGTCAGTGTCTGCCAGTTTGCCGTGGCATACGGAGCTCCATCGCAGTCTTTAACACTGGTAGCATGCCGCGACAGCGTGGACGTGAACCGTATGTGCAGTTGACGGACTTTGAGCGAGGGCGTATAGTGGGCATGCGGGAGGCCGGGTGGACGTACCGCCGAATTGCTCAACACGTGGGGCGTGTGGTCTCCACAGTACATCGATGTTGTCGCCAGTGGTCGGCGGAAGGTGCACGTGCCCGTCGACCTGGGACCGGACCGCAGCGACGCACGGATGCACGCCAAGACCGTAGGATTCTATGCAGTGCCGTAGGGGACCGCACCGCCACTTCCCAGCAAATTAGGGACACTGTTGCTCCTGGGGTATCGGCGAGGACCATTCGCAACCGTCTCCATGAAGCTGGGCTACGGTCCCGCACACCGTTAGGCCGTCTTCCGCTCATGCCCCAACATCGTGCAGCCCGCCTCCAGTGGTGTCGCGACAGGCGTGAATGGAGGGACGAATGGAGACGTGTCGTCTTCAGCGATGAGAGTCGCTTCTGCCTTGGTGCCAATGATGGTCGTATGCGTGTTTGGCGCCGTGCAGGTGAGCGCCACAATCAGGACTGCATACGACCGAGGCACACAGGGCCAACACCCGGCATCATGGTGTGGGGAGCGATCTCCTACACTGGCCGTACACCACTGGTGATCGTCGAGGGGACACTGAATAGTGCACGGTACATCCAAACCGTCATCGAACCATCGTTCTACCATTCCTAGACCGGCAAGGGAACTTGTTGTTCCAACAGGACAATGCACGTCCGCATGTATCCCGTGCCACCCAACGTGCTCTAGAAGGTGTAAGTCAACTACCCTGGCCAGCAAGGTCTCCGGATCTGTCCCCCATTGAGCATGTTTGGGACTGGATGAAGCGTCGTCTCACGCGGTCTGCACGTCCAGCACGAACGCTGGTCCAACTGAGGCGCCAGGTGGAAATGGCATGGCAAGCCGTTCCACAGGACTACATCCAGCATCTCTACGATCGTCTCCATGGGAGAATAGCAGCCTGCATTGCTGCGAAAGGTGGATATACACGGTACTAGTGCCGACATTGTGCATGCTCTGTTGCCTGTGTCTATGTGCCTGTGGTTCTGTCAGTGTGATCATGTGATGTATCTGACCCCAGGAATGTGTCAATAAAGTTTCCCCTTCCTGGGACAATGAATTCACGGTGTTCTTATTTCAATTTCCAGGAGTGTATTTTGAACAATCGTGAAGATGGTACCAGACAGAAACCAAATGCTAAATTTCCATTCAGTCACCAAGTAAACTATGTAAATTTGCAAGCTTGTATTGTCGAATTTCGTTCTTAAGTCTTATTTAAACTAGCAAGTTGTTTAACAATATTAAAATTTTTTGTTGTTTTTAAGAGCAGTTATTTTAAAACGTAAAAGGTTAAAATGAGTACTGAGCAAAAAATGCCGCCCCCTTAAGGTGCCCCTCCCGCAGGCCCGTGCCTAGTGGGCCTATGTTTAAATCCGTCACTGAGGGTAGGAACGCAGTCGTCACGACGCCACGGCCTCTCCGCATGACGTTTTGTTTGGCTGTGGCGCTGGTCGGCTGCCCTTCGGAGGGAGGCCCAGTCCCCGTTCCGCCGATGTCTCGGTGCACGGCCGCACGCCCAGCCGCTGTGGACATCGACACTGTTCACCCCACTGACAGGGGAAACTCCCCATCGCACCCCCCTTCAGGTATAGTGGTGAGATGGTCCGGCCGATAACCCGTCAAAAACTAAACACACATCGAGCATGAAAAGGAAGAAAGTGATGAACTGTGAAAAAAGAAGAAAAATCGAAGCAGTGAACGGTCGGAGCTCAATAGTGTAACATCGAGCGAATATGAGAAGGCACGGCGTCGTGGTTGTGTGGTGACGGTGTTGGACTGCGAAGGGAAAGATCCGTCTTCAAAACAAATGGTTCAAATGGCTCTGAGCACTATGGGACTTAACTGCTGAGGTCATCAGTCCCCTAGATCTTAGAACTACTTAAACCTAACTAACCTAAGGACATCACACACATCCATGCCCGAGGCAGGATTCGAACCTGCGACCGTAGCAACAGCGTGGGTTCAGACTGCAGCGCCAAGAACCGCTCGGCCACTCCGGCCGGCGATCCCTCTTCAAATCTCCTCCGGGCTTCATATTATTATTATTATTATTGTGATTATTATTATTATTTACAATTTTATAAACCGTCCGTCCAGTCAAGTACGTGTCTGTTCGCTGTATTCATATTTCTGCCTGTGTCGTGTTGTGACGTCCGTTTGCAACATCGAGCTGTGAGAAAGGGACCTCGAGACGTTCGTACCTCTTGCTTGTTCTATGCAACGACAAGATGTGATGACTCTTGCGTCCTGTTTCGGAAATTTTGACTCTTAAATTCCTTTGTTGTAACATATTTCACACACGTATATTTGATGTTCTCATTTCTGTGAATTCCTCCCTGTCACCTTTACGGTGTAACCTAGAACTAGTTGTACTTTATTTTTTCTGAAAGCTTCCCCAATTATATGGGAAAGTCCACCACTGAATGGTATAGTACCAAACCTCTTACTACTTGAACCTATCTTCTTCTTATCATGTATTTTTGACCTTAGCTTGTTATCACGGTCCTTGTATCCGTTCACCATGGCTTTTTGTTTAATAATAACACTCAACTCTTTTGCTGCGTCGTTACGATCGAGTGGCAGTTTTAACATCCTATTAATCACATCTGTGAAATATGTCCACCTATACTTTTAATTTTTTTATTGTTAGATACACATTTTGCGGCATGTAATAATTTTAATGGATGCCTGTGTATATTCTATTTTAAACTGCTGAATTTATGTTGCTGATCAGTTACGTATCTCAGCAGTAGTGCACTCTAATGGCTATAGGTATGTTTGTAAAAGCGGACTCGTTTACGGACTTCATGTCTTCAGTTGATTAAACAGTGTGTTGGTTGCGAATCAGACAAGAAATCAGGCAGTGCTGGCCGCAATTAAATCCGCCGCAACGATGTAAGGAGGCGGTACACAGCAAGAAGACTTCCTGTGTTAACACACGCCATGTTCCTCAGTTCACCCCGAGACAACGCCGCCACGTAAGAATAGTTATGTCCTTCAGGAGTATGTGTTTGAATTATCACAAGTGCACGATTATGAGGTCAACAGGAAATTACTTTACACCAGTAAATTACTCTGCAAGAGACCAACAAACTCTGACTGGTGTAGACTACCGCACAACACATTAATTAATTACTTTCCAAGAACAGTTACGTTCGAAAAACCTCCAATATGCCTACAGACTGTAGCAGCAAGCATTTTAGACCGGCGTTGTATGACGAGGCTACAGCAAACATCTATGATACCAGAGTCAATGGTAAGCACGAAAAAGTCGCCACATCTAGAAAATCGCGTACAGCTGAAAGGGCAAGAAATTTTTAATATATCCAGCGCATTGGTGAAATCTGGTATTCGGGCCCACTACAAGAGCCAGGAAAAAAACAGTCATTATCCCGTGGACAATCCAAAATACAAATGAAATTTTTGTCACACCCTATCATTCTTCTCCCTTGTGAACTACCAGAATACTTAGCGCTGCATGCTTTGATTAGAGTACCGTCAACTCACCCTTTTTTTAGTAATTCATCTTACTGTTTAATTCCTTTGTGTGCTTATTACAGTATTTCCTCATCCCATAAGTTCAGGTTGTCCATCTGAACAAATACTGATCCAACCTCACACATCATACATCACGTCACCTCGTAACGTTATGCCTTGATATTTAGTCTATATTATTGTCTCCAGCAGCCTACTACCAATGATATACTAAAATTCTACTAGGCTCTCTGTTCTCATTACGCACATTACGTTGATATCTATGCAAATTTAAGGTAAAGTGTAATTCATTAAACTATGCTAATTATTATGACAGTCTTTCTGAATGTCTGTACAATATTCAATAATAATACTCCCTGTATCAAACTGTATTGTGAAAGCACAACCCAAGTGTGCTACTCACACTCGTTTACCTAAACTTTCTCCGCTGTGGAAGCTGACACTTTCATGAGATCTGTCACTGTTACAACTACGCATATCCCAGCAGATCTGAGCTGCCCAAGCACGACTCACGATCCGTCCTCACAGCTTTACTTCCACCATTACCTCGTCTCCTACGTCCCACACTTCACAGAAGTTCTGCTGCGAAACCTGCAAGACTAGCACTCCAGGAAGAAAGGATATTGCGGAGACGTGGCTTAGCCACAGCTTGGGGGACGTTCCCAGAATGAAATTTTCACTCTGCAGCGGAGTGTGCGCTATATGAAACTTCCTGGCAGATTAAAAGCGTGTGCCGAACCAAGATTCGAATTCAGGACCATTGTCTTTCGCAGTCCCGAGTTCGAGTGTTGGTCCGGCACTCAGTTTTAATCTGCCAGGAAGTTTCAAAATGTAAGCTATTGTAACTTCTAGTTATATAAAAAAAACTGGATTGTTTTGAAAATCAGCGTTATGCAAACACAATTAGTTTATTTTTATATTTACACGTACATGTTCCGACATCAATGTGTCATCTTCTGTGGCTCACATTTTTATTTCTGTAAAGTACAGTATCACATTTATAATAATTTAACTGCTGTAAGCCTAAGAATTACATATGTGCAATTTTCTTTCTTTTGTTTAGACACTCACCTCAAAATTACGTCGCTAACTGAACTGTATTATTACACAACGGTTTCAATGCTCGTTTTCGTCGTTTTTGTGACAGCATGTCATCTGCAAACTAGCCATGAAGAAAATTATTGCGTATTTGTGAAGAACTGATTCGATTGTAGAAGTTATGTACGTTACTGTACTTACATTTTTCGTCCTGTTTCGTGTCACTGCTTGGTGTCTTGACCGACTGCTATTTATTGCATTGTTTTCACTCAGTTTTTCACAAATTTCCGCTCACTAATTAACTTCACATGCACTTTCACAAAATGTGGCGAAATGTGATCTGTGTTCTGCGAATATTCTTCAAAACTTGAACACAAAGAAAAAATTCAGTTCACAGCAACATGATAATAGATTCCATATAAAAATTATGGACCCTTGGAAGGTGAAAATCGAGAATCCGATGGGTAAAAATTAAAAAAAAGGAAATAAACGCTTCTAAGCGATACGACTGAAGAAAATATTCATCATATGGGAACAGAGAAATAATCATCTAATAATTTTCCCAACATTCTACTGTGAAAATACATTTTTGTTTTCAGGAGGAACACTCAACGAATGACTCTGCAGTTAGATCAAGTTATCATACTACTTTTCAGCTGCAAAGGGTTGCAAAGTTTCGCTGATTTTTCGGCTACAGCTGGGACTTACACACGTACAGTGTGACGTTTCATAGCAAAAATAGTCTCATACACTTCTGTTTCCTCAATGTAAATTTTTGGAGTTACTAGTATGTCTATTTTTAGACTTACATCTAGATGCTGCTTTTTTACGCAACGAAGAGAACGAAATGCACCTACAGAAGCTCACCGGCAGGCTTCAGTTTAAGAGCTTGTCTTCGAATTAGCATTACCCGAAAAGAGGTACCAGACACTGATGCTTTAGTGAAAAACAAAACAAGTAATATTCGTTGACATTCTGTGTTTTATTTTTAACGTTTAGATATAATGGTAAGGAATATATAATTGTCGATTTAAATTTCATCCTGAAACGGCACATCGTAAGTCTGCAAGAGATACTGTGTTTCCTACTTAGCTGCCCTCCGTTTCTCGCGTCATCATTAATTGTCAGTTGTCATTAATAAATTTGCCACAAAACACGTTGATGAGCCACTATGAAGCGCCTAGAACCGCTCGGCCACCACGGCCGGCTTTATAGACATCCATCGGATATCGGCGGTTGGCTGGCAATCAGGACTCGAGGTAAGTCATTTCAAGAACTATTTTTACAACCAAATAGCATTCCTGCTCACAGAAAGGACAGACCACTTCCGATGTAATTTTGTGCAGCAAGTGAATATAGTTCCACTTCAGTTGTGATGGTCGCATGTGCAGTTCAACGTGTAAACACTAACTGCTGTTTCATATCAGGACTGTTCGTATAAGTGTTCACACAACGCCTTGTACAGCAGATTAGTGCAGTATTTCATCCCCACCATTTATGATGTAAGTCTGCAATACAATGTCAGCAACCACGTACATAATATATCAGTCTTAACCGATTTAATGAACGAAATGAACTGAATCGATCTATGGAGGTACATTGAAATGAAACGATGTCAGTACAAACCTTTCACACTTCCTGTACTTGCAAGGTACAGAACAAGCAGCTGAGCAGCGATGATCGAAAATTTATGCCAGACCTGTGCCTGAAGACTGGTACACCCACAGTCTGGACTCAACCCCTCACTTTCAACCGACGCTTCCGTATATGATTTCCCAACACTGACTGTTGCCAGAGTTTCTGTGTCGGGGTATTCCTCGATCTGATTATCTTCCTATAACTGTGAATGGCTGGAGCTTTAATCTGATCTTGAAGGATCTGCGTTCAGTCGTTCTCACCCTCTGCACTGTTGTTAATCACGTTAAATCAAATTCCCTGTCCGATATAAAGTTCTATTGCCATATGCAATAGCTACAATGGACGAACTTCCAGCCATCAACGGTCATCTTCCGAACCTCGAATATCAGGCAGCACGATATGACGTCTTGTGTATGGCAGCTTGAACCCTGCTGGGGATACTTTCAGTGAGGTGTCTCAATATGCGCGGAGGAGTGAGAGCCCAGTCTTCCTCGAGAGCCGAAAACAAAGAAACTAGCGATGCTGGACGCTCGGATCTGGTGCGAAGTTGTAACTCAACACAAAGGTGTTCCACTTGGTTCAGGTCGGGTCTCTGGGCAGGCCAGTCCATTGTCTCACAGATGCTGCTTTTCGGCAGGGTGCACTGTAGTGCTGACACAAAAACCCATCACCTCCCAACTGTTCCTTTACTGTATGCAGCACACAGTGTGCATTTATCTTTTTCTTAAACGTAATAAAGAGACCACATTCAAACGACAAACAACATTTCCGCACCATAACACCAGCTCGTTCGTACTTTACTGTTAGCACTACACAAGGACAATTACCAAACCCAAACGCTTCCTCGGATTGCCAGAAGGAGCAGCGCGGTTCATCACTCCAAATCACTCTTCCTGTCACCCACCGTCAACTGACGTCGCTGCTCGCACCTCCTCAAGTCTCGCTTAGCACTGACTAGAGGAACGTGTGGCTTACGGAATCAGCTGCACCACTGTACTCCATTATTTTTTAACACCCTACGCACAGTCATCGTGCTAGTTGATTTCCTGGTAGAACTTAGCAAATCTAATGATTTCAAACTATTTTTTTACAACCACTCTCCGCAGTGCTCGACTACCTCTGTCCATCAGTACACAAGGTGTGCGTGTTCTCGGTTTAGCTGTGGCTGTTCCTTCGCTTTTCCACTTCACATTCACATCACCAATAGTCGAATTGGGCAGCTTTAGTTGGGCTGAAATGTCCCTGACGGACTTGTTGTTGAGGTGACATCCAATGACCAGCCCACGTTCGACGTCACTGAGCCCACCGGCGACCCATTCTGCTGTTACTGCTTCCCCGCTGACAATACAATAATGCCCGCATTCTGTTTACACTGTCGGGCCAGATTCTCGTGCGCACAGTCCACTGCAGTGAACGCTCCCTACTGGTGCTGCGCCCTGCGTCCATTTGCAGCCTAAGGACTGGTCGAAAACGTCAAACAAGCGACCATTAACGGCTCTCGAAAGCAGTGGACACCTTTATCACTGTGTTAATACACTTTACATTTCCTACCGTCTCTTTTATTAGATTTGTTATTATTAGTAAGCATTGTTACCCTTATTGGTTTCTGGTCACTACTGTCATTCCAAATGCTCTCAGCCGTATGCAGATCGGTTTCAAAACATGATCTCGCTTGTATTAACGCCTTTGTCTTTATCATTACGTACAATACTGTAACTACTAGCATTATTTAACTAAACTGTGATGCAGAACATTTTGTGCATGTAAAATTCTGGTTCGTGAAAGAGAGGCTCTGTAACCCCTAATCCCAACACATTAAATAATAAGTAAATTTGTGTCTGCTGTACCTGGTCCTTCCCTCGTTCACTACTTAGGGTAGGTGAGGGTAAATCTCTGAAAATGTCATATTATCGTCCGGCGCCGCTGCAAAAACACTTTATTTATACAACCAGTTTCAGTCGTCTGACCATCATCAGATTTATAACAGTGTTCACAGCATCATGGTAGGCGAAACATGAAACCGTTATCGTCAGACGCTGAAACCACAAGTAATACACATTTAGCATATTGCAATATGAATTACGTCGCCAAATATATGAGCTATGGGGCCTCACCTTTGAGTATACTTCGAAGAGACAAGAAAACTGCTACACCTGCGTAATATTGTGTAGGGACGCCGCGAGCACGCAGAACTGTCTCATCACGACATGGCATGGACTCGGCTAATGTCTGAAGTAACGTTGCAGGGAACTGACACCATGACTCGTGCAGGGCTGCCCATAAATCCGTAAGACTACGATGGGGTGGAGATCACTTCTGAACAGCACGTTGGAATGCATCCAAGGCATGCTCAATAATATTAATGTCTGAGGAGATCGGTAGTCAGCGTAAGTGTTTAAACTCTGAAGAGGGTTCCTGAACCACTCTGTGGCAATTCTGAACGTGTGAGGTGTCGAATTGTCCTGATGGAATTGCCCAACTCCGTTGGAATGCACAAGGCACATGAATGGATGCAGATAAGCAGACAGGATGCTTACGTACGTGTCATCTGGCAGAGTCGTATCTAGACGTATCGTGGGCCCTGTATCACTCCAATAACACACGCCCCTCACCATTACAGAGCCTCCATCGGCTTGAACATCCCCTGTTGACATGCAGGGTCCATGGATTCATGACGTTGTATCCATCCGCTCGACACAATTTGAAACGAAACTCGTCCGAGCAGACAACATGTTTCCAGTCATCAACAGTCCAATGTCGGTATTGACGGGCCCAGGCGAGGCGTAAAGCTTTGTGTTGCGCAGTCATCAAGGGTACACGAGTGGGCCTT
The DNA here is from genome assembly GCF_021461385.2 of Schistocerca piceifrons. Classification (NCBI taxonomy): domain Eukaryota; kingdom Metazoa; phylum Arthropoda; class Insecta; order Orthoptera; family Acrididae; genus Schistocerca; species Schistocerca piceifrons. The sequence goes on along the minus strand of NC_060139.1, from coordinate 286,915,735 downwards.
TGGTTCGAAAGCCCATATCGATGATGCTTCGTTGAATGGTTCGCACGTTGACACTTGTTGGTGGCGCAGCACTGAAATCTGCAGCAATTTGCGAAAGGGTTGTACTTCTGTCACGTTGAGCGATTCTCTCCAGTCGTCGTTGGTTCCGTTCTTGCAGGATCTTTTTCCGGCCGCAGAGAGTTGATGTTTTAGCGGATTCGTGATATTCACGGTACAGTCTCGAAATGGTCGTACGGGAAAATCCCCATTTCATCGCTACCTCGGAGATGCTGTGTCCCATCGGTCGTGCGCCGACGATAACAACACGTTGAAACTGACTTAAATCTTGATAACCTGCCATTGTAGCAGCAGTAACCGATCTAAGAACTGCGCCAGACACTTGTCTTACATAGGCATTGCCGTCCGCAGCGCCGTTTCCTGTCTGTTTACACGTCTCTGTATTTGAATACGCACCCCTATATCAGTTTTTTGGCGCTTCAGTGTGTATTTGTAAACCTATTCGGTACGGTGGTACCTTTCGCAGTAGCGGATGGTGCGGTCTGATACGGAAAGCACCTGTCGGCTCAGGAAGCGCGCACAGGGTTGCGTAGCGATAGATTCGTTGAAGGCAGTCGACTCCACTGAGACGTAACCAGCGAGCCCGCCGGCACGGTCGTGGACGGCAGTGGACGGGCATGTTCCCAGGCGGGCGTCGCGGGCGGCCGTGCGTGCCCGCTGTCGGCGGCGTGTGGTCCCCCCAGAGCCGGTGTACCCTCTGCTCTGCTCTGGCCTGCCCTGCGCCGTGTCCGCAGCGACCGTGAAATGAGTGGCGCGGCCATTGTGCGCGCGCCCAGAGCAAACACGCCGGCCCACACAATGGCGGTGGCGCGCGACCGTCTTCCACGGGACGCGTTATTGAAGCGACACACCGCCCTCGCCCACTCCCTGCCTGCCCGGCCGGATCATTGTGTGCCGTCCCTGCCTATCGGCAGTTTGCCCACTGACTTATCGCTACGCTGTCGTCCGCCGCTTTTCCACGTTGTCGCAGCTCTCCGGCCTCTCGACACGCACCACGACACGGCGCGAGTCCCCCTCTTGCTGCAGTTATTATCTGCCCTCCACTCGACGATGTCTCGCGGTGGCGGAGTCTCCGCCACCAGTCCCTTCGACCCGAGCGACTTTCTCGTCTTAATCAACTCGTCCCAATTACTCGACTAGTCTCCCTGGCGAACAGATTCCCACAGCGAATCGTCGTTTTCGTTGACTCGTCGGCGCCAAAATGGCCACTGTAGGGTTAGGAGCGACTCTTGTTCTTACAAAAAATCGGTATATACTGAAACATTAAGAAGTGCACTACAGTACCATTAATAAGTAGAGTTTATCAACGGCTGAAACATAGCTCACCTAGACAAAGGTCATCCAGTGATTTCTCCACGGTTCTGAGAACTGAAAGAGCAGCAGAACTGTCCTCCAGACATTGCACAACGTCAGCTTTCATTTGCTGCATTTTATTTATTTACTACCTAGCAAACCTGGTGTGGCCCAGGTATCCATTTCGCTAGTTATATGTTAGAAATTAAAACGTAAAAGTTGAACAGTGTTTGTAGAGTAACATCGAAAAAAATTCATTTCGATGCATTCGTGAAACACCTTTGAAATTATGAAACAGTCGTACAAAGAAATACACATAATGTACAAATTTATAAGTACAGTATCCAAATTATGAAGCATAGTTTGTAAAATGCAAATTATCTGAATGTTATTTCTGTACGTTGGGCGCAGCTGCTTCGCGCGTCTACAACGCTGTTTTGTACGCTCCGTTTCATCTACATCTACGTCTACGTGATTACTCTGCTATTCACAATTAAGTGCCTCGTAGAGGGTTAAATGAACAACCTTCAAGCTGATGAATTCTTCTCGGGTTATCAGCCGAGTGGTGGCGTCGTCTGATAACCCGAGAAGAATTCATCAGTGGAATACGCCGAGATAAAGACTTCAGTCGCATACACCTTCAAGCTGTCTCTCTACCGTTCCACTCTCGAACAGCGCCCGGGAAAAACGAGCACTTAAATTTTTCTGTGCGAGCCCTGATTTCTCTTGTTTTATCGTGATGATCATTTCTCTCTACGTAGGTGGGTGTCAACAGAATGTTTTCGCAATCGGAAGAGAAAACCGGTGATAGAAATTTCATGAGAAGATCCCGTAGCAACGAAAAACGCCTTTGTTTTAATGATTGCCACTCCAATTCACGTATCATGTCTGTGGCACTATCTCCTCTATTTCGCGATAGTACAAAACGAGCTGCCCCTCTTTGTACTTTTTCCATGTCATCCGTGGGTCCCACCTAATGCGGATCCCACACAGCACAGCAATATTCCAGAATAGGGCGGACAAGTGTGGTGTAAGCAGTGTCTTTAGTAGATCTGTTGCACCTTCTAAGTGTTCTGCCGATAAATGGCAGTTTGTGGTTTGGTCTACCCACAACATTATCTATGTAATCGTTCCAATTTAGGTTATTTGTAATTGTAATCCCTAAGTATTTGGTTCAATTTATAGCTTTCAGATTTGTGTGACTTATCGCGTAATCGAAATTTAGCGGATTTCTTTTAGTACTCATGTGAATAACTTCACGCTTTTTCTTTATTCATGGTCAACTGCCACTTTTCGCACCACACAGATATCTTATTTAAATCATTTTGCAATTCATTTTTGTCATTTGATGACTTAACAAGACGGTAAACGACAGCATGATTTGCAAACAATCTTAGACGGCTACTCAGATTGTCTCCTATGTCGTTAATATAGATAAGGAACAATAGAGGGCCTATAACACTTCCTTGGGGAACGTCGGATATTACTTCTGTTTTACTCGATGACTTTCCGTCTATTACTACGAACTGTGACCTTTCTGACAGGAAATCACGAATCCAGTCGCACAACTGAGGCGATACTCCGTAAACACGCAGTTTGATTAGAAGACGCTTGTGAGGAACGGTGTCGAAAGCCTTCGGGAAATATAGAAATATGGAATCAATTTGACATCCCCTGTCGATAGCACTCATTACTTCATGAGTATAAAGAGCTAGTTCTGTTCCGCAAGAACGATACTTTCTGAATCCTTGCTGACTGTCAATAAATCGTTTTCTTCGAGGTAATTCATGATGTTCGAACACAGTATACGTTCCAAAACCCTAACTGCAAATCGACGTTAGTGATGTTGCTGTTGTGGCCTTCAGTACTGAGACTGGTTTGATGCAGCTCTCCATGCTACTCTATCTTGTGCAAGCTTCTTCATCCCCCAGTACTTACTGCAACCTACATCCTTCTGAATCTGCTTAGTGTATTCATCTCTAGGTCTCCCTCTACGATTTTTACCCTCCACGCTGCCCTCCAATGCTAAATTTGTGATCCGTTGATGCCTCAGAACATGTCCTACCAACCGGTCCCTTCTTCTTGTCGAGTTGTACCACAAACTCCTCTTCTCCCCAATTCTATTCAATACCTCCTCATTAGTTCTGTGATCTACCCATTAATCTTCAGCATTCTTCTGTAGCACCACATTTCGAAAGCTTCTATTCTCTTCTTGTCTAAATTGGTTATCTTCATTGTAACTTCCATGTATGTCTACACTCAATACAAATACTTTCAGACACGACTTCCTGACACTTATATCGATACTCGATGTTAACAAATTTCTCTTCTTCAGAAACGCTTTCCTTGCCATTGCCAGTCTACATTTTATATCCTCTCTACTTCGGCCATCATCAGTTATTTTGCTCCCCAAATAGCAGAACTCCTTTACTACTTTAAGTGTCTCATTTCCTAATCTAATTCCCTCAGCATCACCCTACTTAATTCGACTACATTCCAAGTGATATGGGCCTGTAATTCAGCGGATTACTCCCATTTCCCATTTTTGGGTATTGGTGTAACCTGAGGAACTTTCCAGTCTTTAGGTATGGAACTTCCTGTGAGCGAGCGGTTGTATATAATTGCTAAATATGGAGCTATTGCATCTGTATACTCTGAAAGGAACCTGACTGGTATACCATCTGTACCGGAAGCCTTGCCTTTATTAAGTGATTTAAGCTGCTTTGCTACACCGAGGACATCTACTTCGATGTGTATTTCGCAGTTTTTCTTGATTGGAATTCGGGAATATTTACTTCGTCTTCTTTGGTGAAGCAGTTTCCGAAAACCGTGTTTGTTAACTCTGCTTTGGTGGTACTGTCATCAGTGACTTCACCGTTGTTATCGCGCAGTGAAGATATTGATTGCGTCTTACCACTGGTGTGCTTTATATATGACCAGAATCTCTTTGGGCTTCCTGCCAGATTCCGAGACAGAGTTTCGTTGTGGAAATTATTAAAAGCATCTCGCATTGAAGCACGCGCTATATTTCGAACTTCTGCAAAACTTTGCCAGTCATGGGGATTTTGCGTTATTTTAAATTTGGCATGTTTTTTTCGTTGCTTCTGCAACAGCGGTCTGATCCGTTTTCTGTACCATGGGGGATCAGTACCATCACTTATTAATTATGTGGTATATATCTCTCATTTGGAATCGATACTGTTCCACATCTTTTCTACGCTTACGTGATCAGATCGGAAGCAGTGGAGACTATCTCTTAAAAAGGCGTTAAGAGCATGTTTATCAGCGTTTTTAAATAGTTGTACTTTGCGTTTCTTTTTGATGGTTGGGGGTGTTACGGTATTCATCCTAGCAGCAACTGCTTTGTGGTCGTTTACCCCTGTATTCGTCATAATACTCCCTATTTCTCCAGGATTATTTGTTGCTAAGAGGTCAAGTATGCTTTCGCAACCATTTACGCTTCAAGTAGGCTCATGAACTAATTGTTCAAAGTAATTTTCTGAGAAAGTATTCAGTACAATTTCGGATGAAGTTTAATGCCTGCCGTTGCCTTTAAACGTATAATTTTTCCAGCATATCGAGGGTAGATTGAAGTCGCCACCGACTATAATTGTATGAGTGGGGTACCTATTTGAAATGAGACTCAAGTTTTCTTTGAACTGTTCAGCAACTATATATTCTGAGCCGGGGGGTCGGTAAAACGATCCAATTAATAGTTTAGTCCGATTCTCAAGTATAACCTCTACCCATACTATTTCGCAGGAATTATCTGCTTCAATTTCACTACAAGGCAAACTACCTCTGACAGCAATAAATACTCCACCACCAACAGTATTTAATCTATCATTTCTGAGCACCGTTAGATCGTTTAAAAAAAATCGGCTGAATTTATTTCCGGCTTTAGCCAGCTTTCTGTGCCTATAACAATTTGAGCTTCAGTGCATTGTATTAGCGCTTGGAGCTCCGGTTCTTTCCCAACACAGCTACGACAATTTACAACTACAATACCGATAGTTTCTACAACTACCTTTTAGACGGACGCTCTTTCTGTGGTTTACTGAGACCCTCTAACCTGAAAAACCGCACAGTCCCTTCCATACAGCCCCCGCTACCCGTGTAGCCGCTTCCTGTGTGCAGTGGCCTCCTAACATATTAAGCAGTACCCGGAAACCCACAACCCGATAGCGCAAGTCAAGGAATCTGCAGCCTACATGCTCACAGAACCGCCTGAGCCTCTGATTCCGACCCTCCACTCGGCTCTGCACCAAAGTACCAGTCGGTTCCGTCGACGATGCTGCAGATGGTGAGCTCCGCCTTAATCTCCGAAGCAAGACTGGCAGTCTTTACTATTTCCGCTAGCCGCCCGAAACCAGAGAGCATCTTCTCCAGTCCAAAGAGACACACGTCATTGCTACCGACATGGGCTACCACCTGCAGTTGACAGCACCCTGTACTCTTCATGGCATATGGAAGCACTCTTTCCACATCCGGAATGACTCCCCCCAGTATGCGCACTGTGTGCACACTGGCTTCCTTCCCCTCGTTGGCAGCCATGTTCCTAAGGGGCCCCATTACGCGCCTAACGTTGGAGCTCCCAACTACCAGCAAACTCACCCTATGTGAATGCCCAGACCTTGCAGGCCGAGAAGCTTCCTCTGGAACAGGGTGCATCCGTCTCAGAGACTTCGTCAGCCACAGATAACGCCCGAAACCTGTTCATCAAACGAACCAGGGAGGCCCTACACTCGGTGCCACAGAAAGTCTTTCGCTGCATGCCAGACTTGGAATGATCTCCCACTCGACCATGGGTGAGGGATCAACCTCAGTGAAGGCAGTACCCTGGGCGCCTACAGCAGTGGACCGATCGGGGGACACGTGGGAAATGCTCGACGTCCCTCGCATCCCCACGTCTGACCACCTTCAGTGATGACCCTTGGCAGCAGCCTCAAGCTGTGTGACAGAAGCCAACACTGCCTGGAGCTGTGAGCGAAGGGTCACCAACTCAGCTCGCATCTGTACACACAATCACAGTGCCTATTCATTTCTGAACCCGCTCCTGTTTGAAACTCGTAAAGATATGTAATAAACAAACGGTGTACTCGCCTTATTAGCAGCAGGAACTCGCGGTGCTCTCTTAGCTCTGTAGACGGGTGTGGACTTCGCCTACAGCCTTTGTGCTTCGCAGTTGAAAGCTGTCAAAATCCCGCCAGGTGTCCTTAAGTTGACTCGGCTGAGGAGTGTCTCAGTAGTAAGGAATAAACGTATTAAAACTTCGTGCATAATGAGGCAGTTTTTTACGCACCTTAGTGATTATGACGCCATGTCCCTAGAACGACGTGTCGTATACTGATGTATTTGTGTAGGTACATTCAGCGACATACTTGGATACCGTCTGCGAAATGTATTGCCAACAGAGTTATTAGCAAAGAAGTAATAAGTTTAAACGTTATGCACGCTGAGGCAGTTTTTCATGCATCTCATTGTTTATGACGTCATATCTCCTCAACTATGATAGACAGGAGGATCTTACCCTCACACCGATTGTTGCCTGACAGTAAGGGATAAGTGTACTAAGTTTAGTTGAAATCAGTCCAGCGGTTTAGGAGGAGATGTGAAACACAGAGACATACACATACACAAATACATATCTCCATTTGTATAATATTTATAGATGTAACATGCTCAGATTAGAACATCAGGCCCTCCCCTATATCAGCTGAGGTAACACCCACGAAAGTCGGAGGAAATGGAATGAAACTTCAAGGCTGAGGGGGTAGGTGATGTTACCTCAGTCATTAAATATCGAGTGAAATTTGCATACCTGCCAAAAAGACCCACTTGCTACTATGACGTTGAAGCACCTCTGGCCTGAATGCATGCACTGATTCGGATTTGGAAGGTGATATAAAGCCGGACGTATCCTCTCCTGAGGCAAGCTGGCCCACAGCTGTTGTAACTGGTCCTTGGTACGCTGGATGCTCGCACTGGGACAGAGTTGATGGCCAAGCTGATCCCAGACATGTGCCGTTGGGCACAGATCTGGGGACCTTGCTAGCCACGGGAGTACATCAGCATCAAGCAGTCAGTTGACAGAAACACGCGCCACGTATGGGCGACCATTGTCGTGTTGAAAACTGACACCAGATGTTCTCACACGAGAGACAACATGTCTGAACACAGGATGTACGCGACATAGTTATGCAAACAAAAAGTCATGAAAAAAAACAATAAAATGAACATTAAGAGGACACCAAACAACAACAACCACTACTGTAAAAGAAGCGAGCGCGACAGGAAGTGGTTACAACAGCTGACATTAGCAGATGATGCCACGGACGGAGTTTCTGCGCATGCGCGATCTTCAGCATACTTACGGTTTCAGAACTCTATACACAGCACAGTTAGTTGATCACTGACGACACTGCCCAACCGTAACGTGGTTGATGGTTGATTTTTCACGCTGTCATGTGACGTGTACCCACCAGGAGCTGTCGATTCTGATAAGGAAGTCGCTTGTGAAGGCCAGGCTTCAGTTTCCGCTATTTGTTGTTCATCAAGGCACAATCAACATTTGTCGCAGCCTGAAACTGTACAGAAAAACGATAGAGGAATGCCTCACGGTACACGTCAATGCTACACCTCGTAAATACATACACTAAACAAGCTTGGTTTAAAGAATATATGAAAGTGAAGATGTGAAAGTGATGTAGAAAAAAGGGCACATACATGTTCGTAACAGGTGATCCTAGATTGTAAACGTTAAATGAAGTCAGCTGCATCGCAGCAAAGACATGAAGTAAGTACCACACAAAACTGAAAGCAGCACCAAAATTTGTGTGCCAAAATGTGTCTTTAATCTAACAATAGGTAACACGGTATAAAGTAAAATAAATACATGCACATATTAATAAAAGGAATTATGTATGTTTTGCTTACATAGAGTGTTATCAAAAGTTTGTATCACGGGCCACTTCAGATGCTTAAAAAATAAAAGAAGTGGAACACATCTGTCAATGACACAGCATTTTATTTATGTGTAGAGACGAGTCTTATATGTTAAGAAGACAGAAATAATAAAACCAGTAAATGAGGAAAGACGGAAAATACACACATCAAAACATGTTTTGCATCACCTCGGTTCCAACGGTTCCGGAACCTGTACAGAAAATTAGAATAGAGATCAACATAAACATCATTTTCGCCCTTTTTATTGCTCATGAAAACCACACATTGCATGTTGTAGCACCATACAGCTAGACCTCTAAAACCCAGTAGCACGTCCTCTTGCGTTGATGCAGGCCTGTATTCGTCGTGGCATACTATACACAAGTTCGTCAAGGCACTGTTAGTCCAGATTGTCCCACTTCTCAAAGGCGATTCAGCGTAGATCCCTCAGAGTGGTTGGTGGGTCACGTCTTCCATAAACAGCCCCTTTCAATCTATTCCAGGCATGTTCGATAGGGCTGGCATTCAGTATCGGTCAGAGGATGGCATTCACATATCGTACAGCCGTTACGGCGGCGTACGTCCGCCCCACATAATGCCACCCCAAAACAGCAGGGAACCTCCACCTTGCTGCACTCGCTGGACAGTGTGTCCAAGGCGTTCAGCCTGACCGGGTTGCCTCCAAACAAGTCTCCGACGATTGTTTGGTTGAAGACATATGCGGCAATCATCGGGGAAGAGAACGTGATGCCAATCCTGAGCGGTCCATACGGTATGTTGTTGGGCCCATCTGTACGGCGCTGCATGGTGTCGTGGTTGCAAAGATGGACCTCGCCATGGACGTCGGGAGTGAAGTTGCGCGTCATGCAGCCTATTGCGCACAGTTTGAGTCATAACACGACGTCTTGTGGCTGCACAAAAAGCAGTATTCAACACGGTGACGTCGCTGTCAGGGTTTCTCCGAGCCGTAATTCGTAGGTAGCGGTCATTCACTGCTGTAGTATCCATTGGGCTGCCTAAGCGAGGCATGTCATCGACAGTTCCTGTCTCTCTGTATCTCCTCCATGTTCGAACAACATCGCTTTGGTTCACTCCGAGACGCCTGGACACTTCCCTTGTTGGGAGCCTTTGCTGACACAAAGTAACAATGCGGAAGCGATCGAACCGCGGTATTGACCGTCTAGGCATGGTTGAAGTACAGACAACAAGAGCCGTGTACCTCCTTCCTTGTGGAATGACTGGAAATGATCGGCTGTCGGACCTCCTCCGTCTAATAGGCGCCGCTCATCCATGGTTGTTTACATCTCTGGGCGGGTTTGGTGACATCTTCGAACGGTCAAAGGAACTGTGTCTGTGATACAATCTCCACAGTCAACGTCTATCTTTAGGTGTTCTGGGAACCGGGGTGATACAAAACTTTTTTTGATGTGTGTATATTCTAATGGATTGCTTTGCACTTGAATCATTATCCCTAATTATTTGTTACTAAGTAAGTAAGACGATTACTGCGCAAGGAGAAGACTTGAGACAGTGATATAAGGCTTGGATGTCGCTCACACGCAAAACTGGACGTCCCTTCCACCTACCCAATATACACCAAAGCGCCAAAGAAACTGGTATAGGCATGCATATTCAAATATAGAGATATGTAAACGGGCAGATGTATTTTCACAGTGAAAATGTTGGGAAAATTAAGAGGTGTTTATTTCTCTGCTCACATATGATGAATACTTTCTTCAGTCGTATCGTTTAAAAGCATTTCTTTTTCTTTTTTTAATTTTTGCCTATCGGATTCTCATTGTTCACCTTCCAAGTGTCCATAATTTTTACATGGAATCTATTGTCATGTTGTTGCGAACAGATTTTTTTCTTTGTGATCAAGTTTTGAAGAATATTCGCAGAACACTAACCATATCAAGACACCATCGTGTACAATAAACATGTAGACTAGACATTCTGCACTGATACGTAGATGTCGATGTGTCTGACCACTCTGAAGTTCCTAACCCGACTATCGTGCTACCTTCCATCCCTTTAAAAGTAACTACTCTCCATTTTAAGGGGAGACTCCAACCATTCCAATTTTTTGAATAATATTTCACTCCTAAATCCCAAAAACGATTTGGCTATATTCAATTTACAAGTAAGTCTAAGAAGTGTCTGAAATACAGACTGCTTAAGGGGCCGTGGCACACCGAAAGATGACAAAGACACTTTTTTTATTTCTATCACTATTAAACAGAACCGTCTTTACTCCTAACTTGGCATAAACTCCAACAGGGAAAAACAAATTGCAAGATTTCTAGGAAAAGTGAAGCGAAACAATTGGTAGTCAGTCATTGGAAATCAACTGCTTTGTCTGCTGACTGTGTAAAAATAAATTTGGGGAATACACTGAAGTCCTGTTCAGTAGAATCAACAAGTTCTAAGGAAACAGGCATTGGCTTATAATCAGATGTTCCTACCATTGCACCTACTCAAGAAGACTGTCAGTAGATTTTAGTCAGGAACTCAAGAAAAAGGCTTCCCTGATCTTGAAATTACAAGAAGAAGCTTCATATAAGCAGCAAAGGAAAACGTTATGTTGAATTTTAATGAGTATGTGTCTTGTAGTAACAGTCTTTTTGTTAAAATGTTAAAATCCATTTTAACATCTAAGCTCAGCGCCAACTTTTTTATCACTAATATTAACCAATCGGCAACAAGTAGTCTTAATGTTGAAACGTGTCGCCTTATACCGCTCATGTCTAGAGCCTGTGTATCTGGTGAATTGCCGCGCGGGGTAGCCGAGTGGTCTGTGGCGTCTTGCCATGGCTCGCACGGCTCCCCCCGTCGGAGGTTCGAGTTCTCCCTTGGGCATAGGTGTGTGTGTTGACCTAAGCGTAAGTTAGATTGAGTAGTGTGTAAGCCTAGGAACCGATGACCTGAGCAGTTTGGTCCCATAGGAACTTACCACAAATTTCCAAAAAAATTTCAGGAGAATGACTCAAGCGTGCACAATGACAGATGGTCTGAAGTGGGTTCAGCCGAGCACGTAGTTATAGTTTTCATCTGCTACAGGATAGTAGTGCACAGAGACATTCAAGAAACAAGTCAAAGGAATATTTTTGGGAAGTGTTCTGTTTATTTTGAAAGGGTACAGTACCGCCCGGCATTGAAAATCGGTACAACATACTTCATTATTCTTGTCAGAACAACACATTTTTTCAGAATGAGATTTTCACTCTGCAGCGGAGTGTGCGCTGATATGAAACTTCCTGGCAGATTAAAACTGTGTGCCCGACCGAGACTCGAACTCGGGACCTTTGCCTTTCGAGGGCAAGTGCTCTACCAACTGAGCTACCGAAGCACGACTCACGCCCGGTACTCACAGCCTTACTTCTGCCAGTATCTCGTCTCCTACCTTCCAAACTTTACAGAAGCTTCTGTAAAGTAAAGGCAAAGGTCCCGAATTCAAGTCTCGGTCGGGCACACAGTTTTAATCTGCCAGGAAGTAACACATTTTTTGTAAGACTAACTCAATTTCAATTAAGACAGAGAAGCCGGATACCAGTGTGGGAAAGAATGACAATTTATTTATTTAATTGATCACATGTGCACTCCCACAAAATAAATCCCTACATCCAGTTTGGTGAGATCTGTGAAATGAATGAATGTATGGTCGTCTGCTAACCGCAGATAGTGAATGTGAATATATGATCATCTTTGAGACGATCCTTTGGCCACCTTTGGTGGGACCAAAGAGATGAAATTTACCTGAGCTTTGAGCGCCTGAAATGTGGCTGACCAATACGGTAGCAAGGTGCTCCCCCACTTCGGTAGAGGTGCGAGAGAACCTGAAGAACGGCCATGTTTCAGCACTCTGCCGCTGGATCTAGTGTTGGTAAGACCTGTCTTAGGCGTGCTCCATAAGGACAAAAGAGTGGAGACGTGCATGTGAAATACTTAAGAGTAGTTTAGAATAATAATTTCTCTATTTCAGGAACTTTTGTGGGGAGAATTAAATGTCAGGCAGGTAATATTAATGGGATCGTAGTAATCTTCGGAAGCGACCAACGGTCACAATGAAACCACGTGTAGCAATAAGTTGAAACACTTCCGAGTGCTTAAGTTAAGCTGAATTACTAGCGTGTGTACTATAAGTTGGAAATATTTAAGAAATGGCGTGTGCAGGACTTGAAATTAGACTAGTACTTCCACGTGGTGAGTACTGTGTGAGTCTCAATCTGTGTATGAGACAAAGGATAAAGAGAAGTACTCGACCATGGTATCAGTTGAGGACTCGCGTGTGTGATGAATATGTTCTTAATATTACTTTGCGTGTTATGTTTCCGTGTGACGCTGATTCAAACTATAATACTCTGAGAGAAAAGCAAGGTGAGTCAGCCGTCTATCCAGCAACGCCACTTGGCTTGCATTGCACAGGAAGACGTGCATATATCGTTCAGAGTTCGTAGTAGGAAAGAAAAGTTACGAAGTGGGGCAGTGTCGTGTGGAACTGGGATGAATACTAATTGAAGTGGGAAAGCTGAAAGTGATGTGATTATAATGAAAATGAAATGTCGTGTGACGAGGGCCTCCCGTCGGGTAGACCGTTCGCCTGGTGCAAGTCTTTCGATTTGACGCCACTTCGGCGACTTGCGCGTCGATGGGGATGAAATGATGATGATTAGGACAACACAACACCCAGTCCCTGAGCGGAGAAAATCTCCGACCCAGCCGGAAATCGAACCCGGGCCCTTTGGATTGACAGTCTGTCGCGCTGACCACTCAGCTACCGGGGGCGGACATGTGATTATAATGTTGTGACTATTCCTTATGTTGTATTCCATGTTGCAGTGTGGGGAATGTCATGTAATTTAAGTATGTGTGGTTTGCATGGGAGAGTAGCAAGGTAGTTTCAGAGGTAGTGGGTTATGCATGTTCCTTTTGTACCGCTCGGTCTGGAGGAAAGTTTCGTGATGATGGTTGTGAGAGTCGAAGTGTGAGATATAGCAAAAGATCCATCATCCTATCCAGAAAGTGCACTGTAGCATTAAATAATTACGAGACCATAAGATAGAGAATCACCAATGTAAAGCCATGCCCATTGGGCGGAATTTTTCATGTGCTATTGTTGTAGGTTATAGAATTTGTGTGTTTAGGTTATAGAATGTATCGGAATAAATAAGATAGTGAAAAGAAAAGATTGGTGGCCTTTACCTTCGAATTGTATGTTGTCATGATATCCAGAATTTATAATATGTGCGCCATTCATATTCAGTGCGATGGCCACGTGTTGATCAAAGCCGTTAAATAAGAAAGGAAATGTGGTATTGCCAGTGCGTAGTGAACAGTCAGAGTTCTGTAAATTACTGATAGTCAGATGTGCGTTTCCGTTGCGTAATATTCATACAGGAGGATAATTTGTAACTTAATTGTGAGTACGAGAGTTCATGTTACTCGATAAATAAGTATGAATCCACTCGCTTGGCAGACCACTCATCTTGCAGGCCTGACTGCTTGATGCCACAGTATGAGCAAGGCATATGGGTGCCTCTCAATTTCTTGAAGGATTTTTTGTTTATTTATGTTTGTGCAGTTTTGTATATGCTTTTAGTAGCGTGAATGATGCGTAAATTTGGTCTAAAGTAAATATGTAGATCATTGTTCCACTGATGAACGTTGTACGACGGGCAGTTTCAAATCATGATATGTTAAGTTCAAATGGTTCAAATGGCTCTGAGCACTATGGGACTTAACTTCTGTGGTCATCAGTCCCCTAGAACTTAGAACTACTTAAACCTAACTAACCTAAGGACATCACACACGTCCATGCCCGAAGCAGGATTCGAACCTGCAACCGTAGCGGTCACGCGGTTCCAGACTGAAGTGCCTTTAACCGCACGGCCACACCGGCCGGCTATGTTAAGTAAGTTTATGGTAAAAGGAAAGCTAGTTCTATTGCAAACGAAAGTAGTTAACAATGTAAAGTATAAACAAAATATCAGTATGTTAAATATTTATTTAGGGAATAAGAACAGTTGGAAAGTGTTTTATTTCTTGATTGATTAGTGATGAAAAGCGTCGACTGACGCGGGAGAATAATGTTTTTCTGTTGGTCTTAAAGAAAACTGACCAATCAGAACGGAGTATTCTTCGCACGTCTTTTCTCTTGGAGATAGAGAACGCTTACATCAGTCTAAGTAGTCGGAGCCCAGCCTTTCAATGGTGGTGGTTGGTGGTTGTTGGGATGTTTAAGGGGGACTAAACAGCGAAGGTCATCAGTCCCCCACTTTCAATGGTACGGTCGTGTGTAGTATGAGCTCCGAAGGAAGTTATAATTTGCCGGTCTTAGTTGAGCTACATGTTTCAAAAGTATTTTAAAGTGAAGGCATATTTATTACTGTGTCTTTTTTAGAAAGTACGATTTTTTAAGTAATTTTGTGTATGAGAAAAGACAATAATTCCGCGTGGCATATTGAGCAGATCGGCAACTAAAACTTGAGTGCATTAGACACCGATAAACTTAATAGTATGGCGAGCATTTTCATTTAAGAACAGTCCGTGCTTAGTAGCTGTTCAGATTTCGGGAAATACGTTACCATAAACTTGCTAACGTGAATGAGAGAGCTTGTGCATGACTGGGTTAAGATTAGCACGGGCTTGGCAGTGAACGTGTACATTATCAGGGTTCAGAACATCCCGAAGTTTTGCCAGTATTTCCACCTTTCATTCAAAATTAAGATTTTTCCCGATTCTTGGAATAGCTACGTGGTATGCACCCTGGTGCGAGTTGCAGTATGATAGGTTTCTGCTCGGCTTTCCTACCGGCGATTTGCTGCAACGAGTAGGTGCAGGTAAAGGACGACAGGAAACCGAGCCGCCGCATTGTGTTTGCATACTTCTATGAATTAATATTATCGAAACTGTAGTTTGTTTATTTTATCATCACATTTATGTGCCAATAATTAAAGAAAATTTAAGCCTGAACGTTGAAACAAAACTGAAAACAAATTATTAATATTTCTTATAAAATGAACGCACAGAACCACCGAACTACAGGTATGTGTTTGGACTGTATCTACAAAATCTGGAATGTGAAAATTGTGATGTGAGTACTAAAACCATACAAAAAATTCAAAACTCCTAATCCAATGAAGTTGTGGCCTTCAATACTTGGTACTGCTACATTTTTACATAATGTACGTGATTTTAAAGTTTGGTTGCTACCTGCAAAGTAGAAGTGGAGTCCCCCCCTCAAGCACCATATGTACTGTATGTTCGTATCTAACGCTACGCCGAACCTAATTGTGGCCATCCTTCTGAAGGCAACACACAGTTTGCAGTTCTGCGTAACGACATCTTAATCGTCCCATTCTACCGCGAACGCTCACAAACAGGCGGCGAGCGAGAGTGAGCTCTCTAGTTCGCCTAGCCGCATCCTTAACACGCCTGCTATAGTCATCGACATGTATTACTATAAAATAGTTTTGACATGTATTGAAAGGTTGCAAAACTACGATCAGTTACTCCCACTAGTTTGGAGTTTCCTTAAAGCCTCTGCAACCGTTTCGTCAGTGTTCATTGCTGGCTTCTTTCTTCTTTTTCCATCAAAGTTTAAATTAGTCGGTCAAACTGGTGGCCTTGGTACTCCGCGTCTTCTCGAAGATTTTCCACTGATGATGTATTTATTCTTCGGTTCCGTCCTTCTGAGACGTTATTAATGCGATGGCGCCTTCACCTGCGATTCCACATCTCTCTTAGCATGTATTCGTTATCGAACCAACTGGTCCACAAAATAAGTCATAAAAGTACTGAAACTTTCCGTTTTCCAACGTGCTCTCGTGAATACACACCCACCCAGCATCCAACACCTCCAGGGAAAGATACGCTAGAGCAGAACGCATTCTTATGTGACAGCGTAATCCTCGTCTTCCTGATGGTCTGAAACGAGGCAGCAACACTGAACTTGTTTCCAAAAACATCGGTAACTCTGTTCCAGGAAACAAACTGTTACCTGCTTGTACAATGGCAATTTCGAAGTCCGTCATCATAGATACAGGGTTCCATCCAGGCACGTTAGTTTTAATAGGTTTAAAAGTCGTTCATATACTTCTCTCTTTTTATTTGGTAGCAAATGAAACGTTCCATCCACAAAGAATGATTCGCAGTTTGATACACACTTTTCCCTTTTCGTTGGTAAACACTAGTATTTGGTCGTTCGATATCCTGTTATCATCTACGAGTGAAAAATTGCTACCATCATTCATCAGTAAATTATTTTCTTGGGAGAGTATTCCTCCAGAATCGGTGGGATCTTTGTAGTTTCGCCCAATGCGATGTAACGATCGTTTCGCATTTCTGTGTTATGGCAGCGATCTTACTAAGCCGTAGCTTCGATTGAAGAGCGGCCCTACTTCTTCAACGTAAACTGATGAAATTACAGTCTCTGTTTCTTTTGCCCGCTTCTTTGTGCTGACAAACTGTTTTCGCACTTCATCTGCTGCTTCATATGGAATACAAACATGGCTACTTTCCCCTAAAACTGTGTTAAATTTTGACGACAGTCTTCCTTTGCATTTATTCTTTTTAGAGTTTACACAAAACCAATAAGTCACTGACGCCCATTGTAAATCAGTAAAGACTTCACTTTGGTGATCTCGGTGAACTTCATTATCTAAGCACTAAAACACGGAACCCTCCTTTCCAGTCAGAGGTCATTGCAGTTCTTAAGTCTGAGAGTAAACTACGCACAATACGAACTGGTGTGGGGACAGGGAACTTTGTGCGGGAAACGGGCTTTGTCCTTCCCCAAAATTCGTCGTGGGTAGCGGTGGAGGGGCCGGTGTATCCTACTCCTGGAACACCCTGTCCACTATTACACTGTCCCGGGCTCCGCGCAAATGTCAACGCATTCCCTTTCCGTGCAAGTGTCAAAAACACATTTATGTGTCGTTGAGACCACTGTTGTGAAAAACGCAGATTTGTGGTCAACTTATGGCGAGCACAGACAGTGGGTATTTAATCCTCGATTACTAAACCCTCGTAAAATTTACGACTCCAATGATAACAATCTGCAGTTCTCGCCAATCTGGTATTGTCAGTATAGTGTATGAAACAGGACACTTTGTACTTCTTCTGTATGTGACATACCATTGGAAAGTGTATAATTGTAATTAATTAGAGCGTAAACTATAAAAAACATTTCCTTTGAATAATATATGAGGTAGTAAAGTTTATAATGGTCTAGTAACAACGTAACGTTTTCTCCCCCGTTAGTGTTGTGGGGTTAACATGCCCATACATACTGCCTCCCTGCTTAAGTACACAGGAGTACATTGCGGAGACACTCGCTACGTTATAGGATGATACCCTATTTTGATCTGTGCGCATCTATAAGACTGCAGTTTAGTAGATGGTACATCTGATCCGGAAACACCTGCATCGGACGTCCGCCAAGTGAGCGGTGAGAGCTCGTGTCTGGGATCTAACTCGTTCACCTGACCTGGCCGCACTTGGTTTTTTTCCCATGCGGGGCACCCGTCGAGACAGGACAGGATTTTCTGGCAAGTCCCGCTGATGGTGAACTTGCGACAACACCAGGATTACTCCAAAGGGCACAACAGAACTGCTATGAATGTAACACTTCGTGCAAGATGTGAACGTAAGAACAGTAATTATACATATGCGGGTCCTTGGACGGTCATAGTGGTCAGAAGACCAACTGCCAACTTGAAATTTTCACATTCACGCTTCCATCTTTCCAGACTTGTGTTCTCTCTCTCACACACACACACACACTGATACATTTGTCCTTCTCGCTCATTGCTCAACGTTAGTACTATAACCCAGGATACGACATGGAAACGCAGATATGGAGCGCGATTATATTACACTCTAAGACAGAAAAAAATAGTTGACACACCTTGAGGGAATTGTACGAATGAGACAGAAATGAGTCGATGTGACGTACATGTGCTGACAAATAAATGATTACAGTTTAATAAAAATTAGATGATTTATTCAAGAGAAAGAGCTTCAGAAATTGAGGAAGTCAACAATGCGTTCGTGCACTCTGGCCCTTATGGAAGCAGCTATTCAGCTTGGCACTGACTGATAGAGTTCTTGGATGTCCTCGTAAGGGATATCGTGCCAAATTCTGTCCTATTGGTGTGTTAGATCCTCAAAATCGCTAGCTGCCCGCAGAGCCCTGCCCATAATTCTCCTGTTTCGAATTGGTCAGAGATTAGGCGACCTTACTGGCCAAGGTAGGGTTTGGTAAGCCCGAAGGCAACAGTAGAAACTCTCGCCCTGTGCGATCGGGCATTGTCTTGCTGAAATGTAAGTCCAAGATGGCTTGCCGTGAAGAGCAACAAAATGGGGTGTAGAATATCGTCGACGTACCGCTTTGCTGTAAGAGTGCCGCGGTGAAAACTAAAGGGGTCCTGCTATGAAAAGAAATGGCTGGCCAGACCATGACTCCCTTCTGTCGGGCCGTATGGCGGGCGAGAATCAGGCTGGTTTCGCACCGCTGTCCGGGGCGTCTCCAGACACGCCTGCGCTGGTCATCGTCGCCCAGTTCCATGCCGGACTCATCACTGAAGACTGCTCTACTCCAGTCAATGAAATTCCAGGCCCAAGACGTGTCCGGAGACGCCGGATCTCTCCCTAATCGATAATGTTTTGAGCATTATGGGCAGGACTTTCAAACTAGTTAGGGATCTCGACGATCTAACGCGCCAATTGGACAGTTGGAGAGAATTTGCCACGGTATCGCTTAGAAGGACATCCATAACTTTCTCAATCAATGCCTAGCCGAATGACTGCTTGCATAAGGGCCAGAGGAGGAGCAACGCGTTATTGACTTGCCAAATTTGTGAAGCTGTGTCACTTGATTAAATCATCCACTTTTCCCGAAGTTGTTATCATTTGTATGACTCTACACGTACATCACATCTACCGGTTTCCGTTCCATTCGGATAATTTCTTCGCTGTTTGTCGTGTTTCTTTTAACTTTTTTTCTTGTCTTACAGTTTTTAAGCCTGTAATGCTACACAGCTTATAATTTTAGCAGATAACATCAAATAGACTTTTGATTTCCCATGGGGCCGTCAGCCTCGTAACACTGAATGCCTTTAGCCGACATCAGGAATGTCACTGGAGACGTTTCGGCAATGCTTTGACCCTCCTCTTTTTTTTAACGGTCAGTCTACGTTAGACTTGTGCACTACACTTCTCACACTTTCCAAATAATTGTCCGCGGTATCCTGTAAGGGACAGTATCATCCGAACAACCTCAGAGAGCTGTTGACGATATAGCAAGGAGCAGCGGCTGTGCAGACATCAGATAAGGACCGCCATTGTTACCTCCGGTTGTGAAGATGATGCTAGCTCTATAATTACGTCCCGCGGTCGCACACTAGCGTCTTAAGAAGCCGCGTTCACCTTTGCGGGAGAAAGTTGTTTGTTTGCCCACCGATCCGCCAGGCGATTTCCTTTAGAGAAACCTTGACAAATCCCAGCAGGAACA